>NC_045448.1:8949364-9017509 GCF_002776525.5 Piliocolobus tephrosceles | reverse complement strand
ACTCCAGCCTGGGTGACAAGAATGAAACTGTTTAAAAAAAAAAAAAAAAAAAAAAACTGGTGAATTTTATTGTATGCAGAGTAGACCTCAATTCAGCTGATTTTAAAAAACATCAAAAAATGACTTTTGTTTCTTTGTTGCCTTGTGATTGGCTGGGGCTCAGGGATGCACAGGCAGCTTTTGAGGGCTGCAGTGAACAACTAAAATGTCAGGATGCTTGGGGTAGGACCAGTGATCGGGCCCAAGCACTATCTGCTTGTGTTCCTAATTTTTTTTTTTTCTTGAGACGGAGTCTCTCGCTCTGTCCCCCAGGCCAGAGTGCAGTGGCGCGATCTCAGCTCACTGCAAGCTCCGCCTCCCGGGTTCACGAAATTCTCCTGCCTCAGCCTCCTGAGTACCTGGGACTACAGGTGCTGCCACCACGCCGGGCTAATTTTTTGTATTTTTAGTAGAGACGGGGTTTCACCGTGTTAGCCAGGATGGTGTCGATCTCCTGACCTTGTGACCTGCCCGCCTCGGCCTCCCAAAGTGCTGGGATTACAGGTGTGAGCCATCGCGCCCAGCCATGCTCCTAAACTCTTTAACTGTCTTCCAAAGGCTTTTTTTTGGGGGGGGGGGGAAATTGAGGGGACAGGGTCTCACTTTGTTGCCCAGGCTGGAGTGCATGGCGTGATCTCGGCTCACTGCAACCTCCACCTCCTGGGTTTAAGCAATTCTCGCGCCTTAGCCTCCTGAGTAGCTGGGCATGTGCCACCATGCCCAGCTAATTTTCTGTATTTTCAATAAAGACGGAACTGTTCACCAACCTGGTCTTGAACTCCTGGCCTCAAGTGATCCACCCATCTCAACCTCTCAAAGTGCTGGGATTACAGGCAAGACCCACTGCATGCAGCCCCAAAGGCCTTATTTAAAATGACTCTTCCTGTAGTCCTTGGTTCATCAATTACTGTCAGTTGTCATCTGCTCTTTGACCTTCAAGGCTCAGTGGCCTCACTCCAATGCAGTCCCAGCAGCTGGTGTGAGGCACGCCTGCCCTCCCTGGCCTCAGTGACCTCTCTCCAAGGCGCATGTCAGCGTCTCACAGTGTGTGTTAACAGCTTTTGTGACACGAAGGCTCTCCTTTCAGCATTTCCCAGAGGGAAGGTTTTGTACAGGCTAACACTCTGACATCTACTGGCCAGTACTTCCCAAGTACATCTGATTTGTTTCAAATAACTGATGAACAACATTCAATGAACTACAGATGACAATAAAAAAAAAAAATGTAAGGAAAGAAAAAAATAAGCAGTGTGGGCATAGGCTTCCCATTCCTAAAGCCCCGTGTCAGTGGCCTCAGGCCCATCTCTGCTCCGTCCATCACTGCCAGGAAACTCACATTCAGTCTTCCTTCCTGGCAGCTGTTCCTCGCCCTCAGCCACAACCACCTTCCCCTTGCGTCATGCCTGAAGGCGTTCCATTTGACATGCTGATGTCCTCCAGTCACTCCACTTTCCCATCACAAAGCCGAAGGTCCCCAGGAAAGACCCCACAATTTCAACAAGGTGCGCCCCCCAGCTGCTCCCTTCCCCTCCTCCCAAGGGTCAGTGAGTCCCCAACTCACCAGCTGGGATGGAGGGAAAAGGAAAGTCAGATGAGGTCATGCATTTTAGTAAAGTGTAAAATGCACATTTACTCATTAAGCATACAAAACCCACTTGATGGACATCAAGGATTAGCTGTTCTGCTTCGAGCTTCTCAATTTCTCCACATGCTCTGTGCCCAGACCCACTGAGCAGCCAGACTCAGCCAGATTCCCCAGGTCTGGGCTCCCACGGGGACCACGGGGAGGGCAGGTCCCCCAAGGCTGTTGCACGTCAATATCAAGCAGATGGAGCCCAGAAGGTGGGAGGGCGTGGGACGAAGTCAAATGCCAGCCCCACCCCCATAACCTCAGTCCCCTTCTCTGTAAAACAAGTGACTTGAGGGAAATCCACAGGGCCCACCTCTGCTTGCGGAATAAACTCCCGATGTGACAACGCTCTGGCCGCGTTCCTCCCTTCCAAATCTCCTTCGTGATCTGTTTACCAGTCCCCTACGCTCCACTCTGGTCCACTTGAGCCCTGAAGAACCTGTGGGTTTCCACACCTCAGTGTGTTTTCTCACCTCTAATCTGTCTCCAATTCAAATTCTACAGATCCTTCAAGATCCACTCAACTGCCACCTCCTTGGTGAGCCTGCCCACTCTGGGTTCCCAACTTATCTCTACAAGAAATTGCCTTTCACCCCGCCTTGTTTCATAGTTCACTGTTCTAAGTTCCCTGGGAGCAAGCCCCGAGTCTTGTCTATTTCTGTATCTCCACCACGGTGGGCTCAGCACTTTGCTCACAGATGGCCCACGGTGGCTGTGCTGAATCACATCCCTAGGACCCGCAGGTATAGCTTAATTCCACAAGGCAGATTAACAGGAAGACTGCAGCATCTCAGGGGCTGAGACACCTCCGCTCCACCCTGGCTCTGATTCAGAGCTCCTGAGCTCCACAGCCTATTCCCGTTCCTCTCTGGGTGCTCACTGCTTTCTGCTTCCAACCTTGACCGACAGTTAACTGTGGCCTCGGCTTCAATGAAGAGCACCATGCTGCACTTGCAATGTGCCCTGTATCCTTTTCTACCCTCTGTGGAATGGGAAAACGCTTTACACCTCCCAAGGCTTCCTAAGTGATTAAAGATCCGGGACCCCAATTCCCACCCAAGGGTCCCATGTCTGGCACCCTGCATCCCCACTCCCACCTTTAAAGTCATGCATTGCACCTGGGGCACCATGAGAACTCCAGGAGCCCTAGGGACAACCATGCATTTACATGTTGTGTTCTTTCCCCTCTTCCCCTGGTGCCTAGGCAGGAAGTCTGTGGTCAAATACCATTTGCTGAATTATTAGCAGTAATTACCATGTGTGTAACATTCCTTACAGTTTATGGAGTTTTATCGAACAAATGTTACGTGACCACTCTGTGCCAGGTAGCGTCTTAAATGCCAAAAATGATCCTGACAGTTTCTGCCCCCAAGGAGATCATGGGTATTAGTTTAGCTTTATGAAACCCTACAAAGCAACTGACGTAGATATTAGTTTCCTCATGTTACAGATGATAAAACTGAAACTCAAGTGAGTAAGTAAATATTTCAAGTAAGAAAATGGGAAGAAGGGAAGAGTGGTACACCCAGATTTGACCCCAAACCCTGCCTTCCTTCCACGTGGCATGTAGCCTTTTGATGGGCAGGAGAGGGTGGCCCAACGTTCCTACACACTTCTCACAGATCATGAGCAGGACCAGCCCAAAACAAACATCTGGAAGCCTAGCAGAGGGTTTTCAGGGTAGCCTCTCTCTGATCATACCCCTCGGTCATGCGCTGCATTGTCCCCACACAGCCCTGCCCTCCTCTGGGGGTGGCAGTGCATGCAGCTCCCCTGCCAGCCTGGGCACACCTGCCTGCAGCACCAGGAGGCCCATGCCAGCAATCTCAACCCAGCGCCCAGCCTCACTCAGACTGTGAACTTTCTGTCCACATGAGAATGTGGGTGCTCCACCCTGCTAAGTCATGGCTATGCAGTCTATGTAATGGGTCAGCCCGGCATTTCCTTCCCAGGAATTATTCACAGGACGTCAGCAATTCTTCCTACAGGGCAATCTTCGCAAGCTCCTAGGGGTTGTCTGGAGCAGGCACAGTGTCATTACAGCCCCTCAAATTACTCTCCATCAGAGCAAAGAACAAGCCCAAGTGAGTGGCTCAAGTTTATCAGAATGAAACCCATTAGACACCACAATCATCAGAGAAGTGAACATATATGGGGAAGGCATTGCCATCCTCTCTAGAGACATGAGGGCAGAATGGGGCAGACAGGCCACGGGCAGGCTGAGCCACAGACCAAGTTCACTCCAAGTTCACTCCACATTCAAGGTGGAGTTTGAGGCTGAAGCTCACAGCAGGAAGGACAAGACATGAGACCACTGCTGTCAGACAGAGGAAAGAAACTGGAGCTAAGGAGACCCCAAGGGGGCCAGCCTGGCTCCACCACAGACTGGCTGTGTGGCCTTAGCCACATGACAGCCCCTCAGCCCCTACATGCCCGGCCCAGCCACAAAACATGCAATTTGTCCATAAGAATGCTAAAATAAAATCTCCTCTAGACCTAAAATTCTAGGATCCTATGTATTTGAGTTGGGGGGAATTTACGCAAATTAGAGGACAGCGTTATTTTACACAAATTACCTCCTTCTGGATTCAGGGAAATTGAGAGCTTCCAGGACAGGTGGACACAGGGCCAGCCTCCTTGCCACCTAACACTGAGCTCACATCAGAGTCCACATCAGGAAGAATTCAGAGACACCAAAAAACTAGGTTCAGGGTCAGGGTCCCTGGCCATAAAGAACTGCAATCTAATTGAAACATACAACCTACATGTCAAATGGTGTAAGGAAGTTTACCAAGTGGCTGGTAGATAGGAGTGGAAGTTACAAGCAAAGTAAATAGTGGAAGCAGTGAATTCCCACACCCAGCCAGGGCCTGGGTATCTGAGACCTCACCATCAGCATCTTGCCTATTTCTTCTGACGCACCTCTGAGGTTTTACAGAGGAAGAAACCGAGACCCAAAACGCTGACTCTCCCTGAGGTCAACTAGCAAGGAGGTAGCAGAATAAACAAGGGGCACACCCTGGACTGCGACTCCAAAGCCCGTGTTCTATCCTCTCTACATTGGCATTTTCCCCGTGCTTGAAAAATGAAGGGCTGCACATACACTAATTATCCAGAAAAAAAAAAAAAATGACACCAAGATACCAAAGGATTTTCTAAAAATCATCTTGGCTATAAAAGAGATTTTATATTTTCCTCTTTTATTAATAAACATTGAATATAATTTGACTTTAATACTCAGGATTGTTGGGAGCACCAAAGATTCCCACTCGAAACACGGGCCTGCATGGCCTCCGTGGTTAGTGTGGGATGCAGAACTGCTGGCCACCACGCTGATGGCCCTGCTCTGCTGAGTTCGTCTTCTGGGCCACCTGCCATCTCTTGCTGCTGTCAGCCGCCCCCCTTCCATCAACCACCCCTTCTCCACCTAGCGTCTGTCCCAGACTCGAGGACAGCTGAGCTCCGAGGCCTTTTCTGTTGACTTCCAGTTCCTGGACATGTTCCAGATGGCAGAGGTTGCTAAAAGTCTGACCTCTGGATAAGTGGGGCATAATTATGCCTGAGAGCTGGGAGGATATATCATAAAGAGGTTATCAGTGAGGGAGGTGGAGGAGGACAGTGGGAATTAGGGCCAAAAAGTGGCAGTTTCCTGGATCAGTTGAGTTGAGCAGCAGATTTTAAACCTGAGGCACATGAAGTTTAAAGACAGAGACTATCTAAGGATAGGAACTGTCAGCAAGTGCAAAAAATAACAGGAATAGCTTCTGCATTCACTGAACACCTACTCCGCGTCTGGCACCAGTCTAGGCGCTTTCTAAACGCTATTTCACTTAATGACTGAGTATCATTCCCAAATTTCAGAATGAGGAATCTGAAGACCAAAGACATCTGAGCTCGTGAGCAGCAGAGGTAGGATCTGAACCCTGGAACCCACTGCCCATCCGTAGTCCTTCCACTACACATGGCTGCCTTAAAAACCCTTCTATAATAACAGACGCAGCCAGCAAATCCACAGAAGCACTCAAATCAAAAAGCTAAATGATGGACCGAAAGCAGCGCATGAGGTAATAAGGTCCGTGAGGGCAACATCCTATTAGGCAGGCAAATTGCTAAACTGATTCACCTTGTGCAAATGAGGACCGGGGACCGTCCGGGACTCCCTGGGCATCTGGGGACTTGGAGTGGTTCCAAGACAGCAGCCTCTGGTGAAAGGCAAGTCAGTCTCCTTAATTGAGAAGCAGAGAGTTCATCCTCATTAGGATTTCCAGCTGCTGCCACCCCAATACCAGATCCATGCAGCTTGTGCCATCAAAACTCACAAGCAGATAGACTGCTGTCAGAAAGAAGGCCCTTCTCAATTAAAAATATTACTGGACAGGCTGGCCACAGTGGCTCACACCTATAATCCCGGCACTTTGGAGGCTAAGGCAAGCAGACTGCATGAGCCCAGGAGTTCAAGGCCATCCTGGGCAACACAGACCCCGTCGCTACAAAAACATTAAAAAATCAGCTGGGTTTGGTAGTATATACTGTGGCCCCAGTTACATGGGAGGCTGAAGTAGGAGGACAGCTTGGGCCCAAGAGGTCAAGGCTGCAGTGAGCCAAGTTCATGCCACTGCACTCCAACCTGATGATGGAACAAGACTCTGTCTCAAACAAAACAAAAACCCTGGACAATTTCTCCACATGAGGCAGTACACACACTTGTGTAGAAGCCAGCAGTATCCCAGGAATGAGCCTCTGCCACATCGAGCCACACTGGATTAAACCATTTGGATGTGACAAGATCAAGAGCATTAAGGAAAAAAGGAAAGAAAGTTGTAGTAAAGATGACTAAACTGAAGACCTCTCACAGTTCTCTTTATTCTGAATGCAGGATGAAACTTTATGTACAGGTGGATGATTACAATTTTCACAGAGGTTGGGCTGGGCATGGTGGCTCATGCCTGTAATCCCAGCATGGGAGGCCAAGGCGGGCAGATTGCTTGAGCCCAGGAGTTCAAGACCAGTCTGGGCAATATGGCGATACTCTGTCTCTACAAAAAATTGTTTTAAAAAATTAGCCAGGCATGGTGGCGCACGCCTGTGGCTCCAGCTACTTGGGAGACCAAGGCAGGAAGATCACTGAGCCCAGGAGGTCGAGGCTGCAGTGGGCCATGATCTGCACTCCAGCTTAGGTAACAGAGCAAGACTCTGTCTGTAAAAATTTTTTTTTAATAAAATTTTCACACTAGTTTACCTGCTCAGTATAATAAGTGGTTACTGAGAAGTCAGGTGAAATGAAAAGCGGGTTCCGTCCACCTGTTTTAAATGTCTAAGGAGTATGGGTTTGGAGAAACCATGCAGAGAATCCCATCCATTTTTTCACTCAAACGTAAAGAGTTGCCTGAAGTCAAGCAGCTGCTCAGGGATAAAGCCAAGGCCCCCAAACCAGGCCTCCTGCCAGCCAACACAGAGCTCCTTCCCCCAACAAGGCCACACTACGCTCCTGTCCTTTCCACAGAACCTTCTGAACTGTGATAGCCATCCCCACCGTAGGCTTGTTTTTAATTATTATATAATCAAATGTGGGGCTCAAATCCTGCATCCAAGCCCCACAACAACAACAACAAACTATTTATTGAGAACAAGTTCTGCCCCAGGCACTGCTCTGGGCACTGGGGATCTGGTGGCGAAGAAAACAAAGCCTCTGTCCCCAAGGAGCGTCCATGACACTCTAGTGGAGGCAGACGATGAACCGGCTAATGCATGGCACACAACGTCAGACTGCAGAGACGGGAGGAAGGAAAGCAAGCAGAATTCTGCAAGTGCCCCCAGGCCCAGATTTCTGTGTGCTCTGTTCACAGATGCAGCACCAGCATCCAGTAGGTATTTTCTGACTGAAGAAACAAAGAGAAAGAGTGGTGCTCTTTTAGATTCAGAAGTCAGGAAGATATAAAGTAATATTCGAGCAACACACACCAAAATGACTCAGAAACTAAGTGTAGGTTACAGACGGTAACTGTCATCACTCTGACAAATGACCAACAATAAATGTATGACTAGTCTTTTAGGGTTTGTTTTTATAGAACCCTCCACACCAAGCACAGTGAATGCCCTCAAGTAAGCACAGAGCCGATGAAGTGCCCAGGCAGGCTGGCTCTGTGTCAGGCAGCCCCCACCCACCCCAGGTGTCTCCAGAGCCCATTCAAATGTAACAGCCACGGCAGCAACACACTGGCATTGACAGCTAGTCACATCAGCACCCTCCTCAACGAAGCCATCGCTACTGGTGGTTCTCAAACCAGAAGCTCCTACATGGGAGAAGCCCAGCTCTCTGCATCCAAAATCAAGCTACGGGTTCCTGGAAACTCTATTAATAACAATATTATTACCACAGTCCTAGAAAGTGGGTGTCAAAGTGACTTGCCCAAGGCCACACTACCAATAAGAGGTAAAAGTTCACTTCCAAACCTAGGCCTGCATGATTCAGGCTTTTACCTTTTATATGACGGGAGGACTTCAAGTAATGCTGGCTAAAAGCAACTGAACTCACACACCATCGTGTCACCCTGTCAAATAAGCAGTTCTCTGCAGAAAGGCTAAGTAACTGAGTTTTCCTAGCCTTAAACCATAAAAACCATAAAACCATGATTTTGATGATGCCTCAGAAAGGATCTAGTGAAAAGGGTTTGCCTTCACATCATGTATTCTCATATACTGTAAATAAATACACATTAAATCCATCTCCTGTTCTTCCTATTAACACTTCTGGGTACCTGGGAAGGTGCTCAGGGAACAGTCCCTAAGTGTCACTGACACTGGGCTGCAATGGTAGTAAGAGCCCAGGTTAGTGATTCTGTCCTTCAACCCAGTAAGTGCCAGGCCACTGAGGCACAGGAGCTTAATGCGAAACGCTTCTCAACTAAGTTTGATATTTAAGTTTGCGTCAAGCTCTTCCTGTGGTCGTTAACTATGTCGCACGCTCTGTGCTAGGAGCTACGCAGGTGTTCTCATCAAGGGTTCTCTGTTCTGTTCACACCGTGAAACTCAGAAAACTTCTTTCAGGGTTTTACAGAATCCACTTGGCTTAGATTAACATCCACTTAATCTTCCAAAGACAAGCATTTTAACTTATTCCTAATCTCAATGTACCTTGCTGAGGTACTCTATATTTGAAAGTCTGAACACGTTCAAATTCTTTCTGTTGTTGTTTTGAGACAGGGTCTCACTATGTGACCCAGGCTAGAGTGCAGTGGCACAATCTTGGCTCACTGCGACCTCTGCTTCCCAGGTTCAAACGATTATCCCACCTCAGCCTCCCCAATAGCTCAGACCATAGGCGCACACCACCAGATTTTTGTATTTTTTGGTAGAGAAGGGGTTTCACCATGTTGCCCAGACTGGCTTCCCAAAGTGCTAGGATTACAGGCCGCCCACCTCGGCCTCTCAAAGTGCTGGGATTACAGTTGTGAGCCACCGTGCCCAGCTGATATTCAAATGCTTTTAACGATGAGTTTATGTACATGTCATGTTCCCACTAATTCCCAAAAGAAAGCTTCATATACATACTTCATAAAAACTAACACACACAAACAGCACACTTATTCTGGGGAGGGAACAAAAATTGCTGGCTATTTTTACTACACTATTTCCTAATTACTTGTATCTGTCCCTCACAACTAAACTGTGAGTCCTGGAAGGCCCATATTTAGAATCCTCAGCAACCAGCATAGTAAACAATCAAAGTGCTTACTGAATAAATGAGCAGATGAATGAGTGACTACGTAGCAGAATGCCCTGGTTATACATGCATTCTGCCTCAACTTAATCTAGGTAAGAACAAAACAAGCTTCTGTAAGTGGAAACGTTATCTCATTCCCCAATCTTCCTGCAAATACAGATATATCTTTGGTTTCTACCAAACTAGACCTAGGAAGTATTTTAATACAATTCATCTGCCTGACATACAAAAAGCAGATATTGTAAACAAAGTTGTATTTTAACAGTTACTTCTCTGACTCAGTCACACTTTCCATCTGAGTTCCTAAACAACAGTGATTGTAATCTATGGACAAAAATGTACATTATAAAAAAAATCTTAAAGGCTCGCTAGGGCAAAACATTCCTGTTCTTGGAAAGTGAAGTACACCTCTTTGTTAATCCATATGCTTCTCTCAATAATACTTAAAGCCATCATGCAGGGTAGGCCAAAATAAAGAAAGCACACAATGCTGCTTACACCTCTTTTTTGGAGCAAAAATTTGTTTGTTGTTACTGGGCCTCAGTTATATCAAAGCAGGAGCTAATGTGCACCAACGTCTCACATACAATGGTCTGAACACATGTAACAGTCTCACCTGACAATCATCAGACAATCACAACCTACTTCCCCAGCATCATGCTTCCCCAGAGAGGGCAATTTTCCTCCATAAAGGAGATGAGAAAAGAAAGAAAACTTGGAGCAGTAAAGGCAACAGAAAAATGGGATAAAATGATGATCAGCTGAAGATTCTCTCCTTGCATCCATCCTGAGGAAGCAAATGCCTTTGGACTGCATTCCTCTGAAAGGTGATCCGGCGACCAGCTATCAGCCCCAGCAGCTTCAGGATGAAGACTCCGGGAACAGAGCCCACACATTGCCCAACACGAGATGTCAACTCCAAGCCAGGCTGAGGGCACAAGTGCCCATCCCGGTCAAGCTAGACACAGCGGCTAAAGTACGGTACTGGGTCTATCACAGTTTGTAGCATCCAATTCCTCTAGGTGTGACCCTACTAGAAAAAAAGGCTTCCAGAAGGAGATCACCAGAGGTTACAGTGAAGCCTTAGTGCACTTATTCAACAAACATTTACCAAGCACCACCAATGTGCTGGCACAGGGCTAGGTGATGGAAGAGCTCCTGACAGTCTCAGCAAGGAACTGAATCTGCACTTCCCGTGGACCAGGTCAGATCTCTATCTGTAAACCGCCAAAGCATGCGCCCCTAAGATCACGGTCCAAAGAACGCCCACCACCACTGTCTGGCCAAAAAAAAAAAGTTTCATTCCAACACAGAGCACAGACCTCCCCCTCCACTTCCAAGATAGCAAACACAACGAACGCCTGTGAGGTACACATTACACCTTCTCCTCCTTGCTTCATATGAGGAAACTAGTGCTAGAAGAAGCTAACCAACCTGCCCAGAAGTACAGTTACCAAGTAGTAAAACCGGGTTTGAAATTCACATGTGTCCGCCTGATAACAAAGTTCTTAATCTGTCTAACATGCTCCCCTAAACGTACCGGGACCCTAACATGTGCAACCATGAAATCCTCTACCTGCCAGGTCCTGAGTTCTCACTTATTAGAATCAACCTTTGAGGTCCAGATCAAAATGCCATCCCTTTCCTTCTCCTCCCTTTCCTTGAGTTAGTATAGTGTCTGGCATATACTCAGTAAATGTTGGAGGAGTTGAAAATATACATATCCACAACAGGAAAATTACAGCACATATCTTTGGTGAGGCATGAACATTTACTCCGAGCAATTAGTTTTTTTGTTGTTGTTTGAGGCTGGTTTGAGACTCCAGGCTGGAGTGCAGTGGTGCGATCACGGCACCACCATGCCTGGGTAAAAGATGGGATTTTGCCATGTTTCCCAGGCTGGTCTCAAACTCCTAGGCTCAAGCGATCCTCCTGCTTCTTTGGCCTCCCAGTGTACTGGGATTATCGGCATGAGCCACCACACCCAGCCAGTTTGATTCTCATGTATGTATGTACATCCCCAACCCTGAGATGGATAAGGAACTCATAATTGCACCAGTTTAGCATGCAAACTGGTAACAGGACAATGACTTCCCAGAAAACCTCTCACCAAAAACCATCAGGAAAACAAAGAATTAATGTTTTACATGTACAACAGTTCAACCAAAATTCTGCAGCATTACTTAATACTGACAAAATATCTTCCAGGACACATGCTAAATTAAGAAAGACTGTATCCTAAAAGATAAATATGTGAGCTAATAAATTCATCTTAGAATGTGTTTTTGGACTCATCCAGATACAGTAGTCCCCTCTTACCCATAGTTTCATTTTCCAGTTTCCACTAACCACAGTCCAAAAATATACCACGGAAAAATCCAGAAATAAATAACTCATAAGTTTTAAATTGCTCGCTGTTCTGTGTCGAGAGATGAAATCTCACACCTCCTGCCTCCCACACGGGATGTGACTCCTCCCTTTGTCCGGCAGAACCACAAGGTCCATGCTACCTGCCCAGGAGTCACCTAGTGGCTGCCTAGGTTACGAGATGATTGTCCCAGTACTGCAGAGCCTGTGTTCAAGTACCCCTTATTTTTTACATAATAATGGTCCCAGAGCACAAGAACCCTAGATGCTGGCAATGCAGATATGCCAAGGAGAAGTCATACAGCACTTCCTTTAAGTAAAAAGATGAAAATCCTTGACTTAAGGAAAAATTCCTATGCTGAGGTTGCTAAGATCTAAGGTAAAATGGGTCTTCTATTCATGAAATGGTAAAGAAGAAAAAAATAAATTCATGCTAGCTTTGCCTTCACATCTCAAACTGCAAAAGCTACGGCCGTGGCGCATGGCAAGTGCTTAGTTATGATGAAAAGTATTAACTTGTGGGAGGGGCCAGGCACAGTGGCTCACACCTGAAACCTCAGCACTTTGGGAGGCCGACGCAGGTGAATTGCTCGAGTCCAGGAGTTTGAGACCAGCCTGGAAACACGGAGAAACCCCGTCTCTACAAAAAAATTGCTGGGCATGGTGGTGCATGCGTATGATCCCAGCTACTGGGGAGGCTGAGGTGGGAGGATCACCTGGGCCCAGGAAATGGAGGCTGCAGTGAGCCGTGACAGTGCCACTGCATTCCAGCCTGGGTGACAGAGTGAGACCCTGTCTCAAATTAAAAAAAAAAAAAAAATTGTAGAAGGAAGACATGACATGAACAGAGACATGCCATGATTGCAGGCAAACTAGTTCAATATTCATTGGCTGCAGGCATCCACCGAGGGTCTTGGAACATACCCCCAAGGATAATGGGGCTACAGTATTTAGATAAGTCTGTGAAGATCAACTGTGAAAATCTTGTCTACACTGCTCTAAGAAATTGACTAGCTTTTTCATCCTGACTTAATTTCTTTCCATAAACCACCCCAAAAGTAGTAGGACAGGGAAAAGAATTCAACTTAGAAACAGAAGACCTCCTTCTTACCAGCTACAAGGCCTTGGGAAAGTCACTTAAACATGGCAAAACCTCATCTCTACAAAAAAATTACCGGGGCATGGTGGCATGCACCTGTAGTCTAAGCTGCTCAAGAGGCTGAGGTGGGAGGATCACTTGAGCCCAGAAAGGCCAAGGCTGCAGTGAGCCGTGATCACGCCACTGACCAGCCTGGGCAACAGAGTGAGGCCTTGTCTCCAAAAAAAAAAAGATGCTGCCATTACTGTGGTTTCAACAACAACAACAAAAAACAATGGTTTTGTGCCCCTTAGATGGGTCCAAATGGCCGGCATATAAATGGTGCTCAGTTAACGTGAGGGGAAATGGGACTCACTTCTCTTACCTTCCAAGAAGCTGGACCTCAATTTCCTCATTCATAAAATAAAGAAAATGATACCTACACCTATGGGTTATAAGAACTAATGAGTTCAGGCTACAGAAGAGTTTGTTATTATCTCCCCCCACCCCCTCATCACCACACACATGACTTCATTCTACCTAAAATATAATGAAAGAGTAAAAAGGTCAACAATGATAATTAAACAGATCAGCCCCACAGGAGTGACTATGCAGTCTAGCTGCTGTCAATAACTGAATGTACTACATCCTTATGAAGTGTAGAACAGCTAATCCTCAAATCCCAACATGATGACACCAAATCTGTGCTTACCCCACACATAAGGCTTCCACACCAAAGAGTAGTTGCAGTGTTAAAAATGTAATTCACCACACTAACAAGCTAAAAAAGGGAAACCATATGGTCATCTCAGTCAGTGCGGAAAAAGCATCTGATGAAATTAAACACCCATTCATGACAAAAAATCAGCAAACTAGCAACAGAAGGCAACCCACTAACAGGCAGATACAAAGCCCTTGCTGCTAACGCCACGGGACAGAGAGGGGCTGGGAGAGACAGGCAGGAGGAGGCCGCTCTTCCTCTGCCCCTCCAGGCTGCGGGAGGCCCAGGGAACACAGTACAGCAAGAGAAAGTGGGAGCAGGCAAACAAATCGGGAAGGAAGGAGGCAAACAGCGTTCATAGGAGACAAAATCATCTATGTAGAAATGCTAGACAATCTACAAAAAAAGCCTCCAGAACCACCAAGCCAGTCATGTTAGCAAGAGGGAAGCTTTTGGGGTGTTTTAGGTCATAATGGTGGAGATTACACAACTGTACATTTGTTAGATTCATCAAAGTGTACTCTTAGGGTAAATTTTATTGTATGTAAATTATACCACAAAAAAACCTGGTCAAAAAGAGAAGCAAATACCTTATTACTCCTGAACTCAGAGGCTATAGCCCTCAGCCTCTCCTCCCCATGCAAACACCACACTGTACTTAAACCAGGTACTGTGGTTTTCCATCTCCAGGGAGACCTGTACACCAGAAAAGACCCTTGAGAAAGACATTTCCAGTAATACAAGGGACGGAGCAGCCCCCATGGGAAGATGGATGAAACTGATCTGGATTCTGCGCAGGCTGGGAAGACAATGCTTTTTCAAGCGGATGTGGCTGTAGCTCAGCAAAGCTGTGGACAATTTGTTTACAAAAGCCTGGAGTATTGTCAAATACCAAGGGGTTCCCCTAAGTCCAGCTCTCTGGTGTTACATATGGGGAAACTGAGGCTCCAGAAAGAGGAACTAAGTTGCCCAAGACATAACATAAGAGTGTCTACCAAAGACTAGAGGAGCTGAGGTTTTAAAACCAGAACAAATACAAACAAGCAGCGTACAATCTAAACTGTCATTGGTGTGTATCATCAGTAAGCTCACCGTGTGAAGATCTGTAAGCAGCCTGTCAGGTAACAGTGATAGTAAGTGCTCACCCTAAATTCAAACCCCAGCAGTCGGAGGCCAGAGCCATGGCTCCTCCCACACACCGACCACCTCCCACTGTGGAAGAGGGAAACCCCAGTCCGCACACGTGAGACGCGCCAGCCCACAGATCCACACACTGGAGCCACAGGTCAGACGCAGAAGGCCACTCACCTCTAACATCTTTACCCTCAGGGCTCTTCTGAATTGGTACAGAGATCATACTCTCGAAATCATGGGAAGAGGCGGGATCATCTCACTGGTTTTCCTCAAGACAACTGCTCTCCAAATCAAAAGAAGAAACCTGGGCACCTACTGTATACAATGTACTCCACCAGGTGAGCAGACTCAGTCTCCTGGTTGCTCAGAATCTAGCCTTCGACCGGAGCAGGCCAGGCACGGTGGCTCATGCCTGTAATCCCAGCACTTTGGGGGGCCGAGGGAGGAGAATCTCTTGAGCCCAGGAGTTTGAGACCAGCCTGGGCAACATAGTGAGACCCGCACCTCTACAAAAAATAAAAATAAAAATAATCAGCCAGGCATGTACCTGTAGTCCCAGCTACTTGAGGCTAAGATGGGAAGATAGCCTAGGAGGTCGAGGCTGCAGTGAGCTGAGATCGTGCCACTGCATTCCAGCCTGGGCAACAGAGCAAGAATCTGTCTTCAAAAAAAAAAAAGACCAAAAGACCAAGTGAGTGCCTCCTAAATTTCAGAAAATAGTCAGAATCATCTTAATCTTCTAAAAATCACAAGGTAAATGAGAAATGTCCTAATCCAGCCTCAGGAGTTGAGGCCCTGTTAAAACTTTTCCATTTTCACTTTTGGAAAAGCAAAAGTCAGAAAGCAACATTAATCATCAAATCGTGTGGGTTTTTTTTTTTTTTTTAAACTCTCTTTTTTAAAAAAAGCTTCCACTCACTCAAGCCAGAAACCAGTATTCTCCTGGATTCCCACCCCTTTCCCAGCCCCCACAGCTAAGAGGTCAGAGATCTGTCCCCCTTGCCTATTTCTCCAAGCTGTTCCTGCCTTCCCCTACCCTTGGCCCTGGCCTCAACGTGGACCTCATCCTGCCTTCACTAGCCACTGCCTGGTGCACCTGCCCATCTCCTACCCCGGCCCTGCCTGGTACCCACACTAGCCTCGGGGGGGATCTTTCTGACACTCAGATCTTGCCCTATCCTTGTCCCATTCAGTCAAAAAAGAAACCTAAAGTAGACAACATACAGCACCTTTTCTCCAACACAGAAAAGGAGAGAGAGAGAAAAAAAAAAAGTAAGAAAAAAAATTAACTGTGCTGACAAATAATTATAGTTCCAAATTTAAAGGCAGGATCTTTAAAAAACAAAAAATTAAAATGCACTGTCTGTGTCTCTCATACGTGCACACACACAACCACCTACACATACATACATACAATAACAGGGAGTAATAGTTGCTTTTAATTTTTTAAATTTTATCAAGTTTTAATTTCCCTTTGCCTCTCCGGTAAAAAATCCTCCTTTAGACGTTAAGAATGTTTATACGGACAATTATAAAACTAAATTAAAGCTCTTTACATCAGTACTAAGACAATTTTAATTTTATTAATCTTCATAAAACATATCAAAATATACCCCCTAAAAAGTTCATCTGGCATTCTGCACAACACAGGTTAAAAAACAGAAAAACATAATACAGGCAAGGATGAGACTATCTCAGGAGTACAAGAGGATCAGCATTTCAATCTAACTCTTTGAAGATGTCAATGCACTTAATATATCCAAGTGGCCCAAAATCATGATCTTTACTTTATGGCACTTGATTACCTACAAGCCTCTGCTTATGAAATGTCCAGGTCAACTTCATCCTACACAAATTACAGAGAGACTCAGGCCCACCAAGAGCAGGAAACAGAGGCCCCAAAGCAGACCAGATGCCAAGGACATCCCTTTGTCCCTCCCTGACCCACCCTCCAAGCCCACCATCACCTGAAGCCTTCTGACCCAGGGTTTCTCAATCTTGGGCCCAGACACACTTGGGGCAAGGTACTTCTTTGTGATGGGTGCAGTCCTGGGCACTGAAGGATGTGTAGTAGCATGATGGCCTCCACCCACTAGATGCCACCAGCACCCCAGTCCCCAGTCCTGGCAGACCAGACATGACTCCAGACCTTGCCAGAAGTCCCCTGGGAGGCAAAACTGCCAGGTGGAGCGGCTCTATTTGCCTAAGCCCACTGCCCTTGCCCTTCACGGGAAGGCGCTGCCGGCTGCATCCACCAACCAAGTTCTCCGGGTTCTACCCTCAGGGTTCACACGTCTAATACACAGCAGCCTGACGGCTTCTTAAATGTTCCCATCACAGCTGCCAGGCCATGCGGCTCATTCTGCTCTACCCAGCCCAACCCCTCGGCTGTCAGCCACTCCTGCCCCTGAGACCTGCTCTAAACACCCCTGCCTTCCCCACGCTGCCGCAGCAGCTCATGTACCCCAGCTCCAGTTCTCCCTCCTCCATTTCTCTTTTCTTCACTCCCTTCACTCCCTAATGTATTGGGCTTTCCAATCAGCCCACCAAGGAGCCTCGGGCCATACAAGACAGAACTGCTGCAGGATGATTTACACATCCGGCCTCTGCTGGAATGAGCAACATCCGAACTCCGTGAGTGAAATAACAGCAAGCCACGGGGAAAATCAGAGCCCCGGAAAGGGAAGGGCCGGGGTGCCATCTACCAGGGCTGGTCCCTGAGAGGCAAGGCTGCCTTGGCTACCTCGTAAAAAGAAAACAACTCTGCCCAGGGGCAGCTGGCACAAGCTCTATCCCTGCCACGCTGGTGCATAGGACGACTGGCCATCTGTGTGGTCCAAAAGGTCATCTAACTCATCAGGTTCAAAACTACAGGCCCCATCTCTAACTTGATTAATTCTACCATTAGTCACTCTGTAGCCACACACAGATCCCCACCTACAACAGGACAGGAAAAACTCCAGTTGGCATATGTCGGGTGGGGACAGTGAAACACGGCACTTGGAGAAATTCAGCTTGTCTGGAGACACAGGTGAGAGGCAGAGCAAGCAGACGGCTGGGCCGTCCACTCCCTGCACCAGTCATCATTAGGAGTCAACTCCATGCCATTCTCAAATTCCTCTCTTATCACTTCCCCAAACAGGATGTGTTCAATTGGTGAGTCATGAAAAATGGGGTATTTCTAGAAATCCACTGGAAGGAAGGTGTGGGAGAACATTTCCAAAGAGAGAGAACAAAAAGACAATATGCAAAGTCACTGAGGCATTCACAAGGCCGGAAGTGGGCTCCGGGCTGGGCCCCTGTGCATCGGCCCCAGAGTAGCTGACAAGACTTTATTCTACCTCCTCCCAGCTCAATTCAACAGTCCAACCAACTGAACCCCGAGTAAATCCATCTTCCTGCACCTCGGCTCTACCTACTCATTTTAACTGCTTAGAAACAGCCCAGCTTCTGGATCCGCACAATGGGGATAGTGCCCACTTCCCAGGTAGCTGTCAAGTCCCAGACTGTCCCCTCCCCAGTCTTTCACGACAATGTCCCAGCTGCCCCAGCAGGAAGTGATCTCTCCCTGCTTCTGAGCTCCTCCTCACTATTATCAAGGTCCCTAGAAGGCCACACACCATCATTACCTTGTTCTGGTGCAATCTGTGTGCATTCTCCTCTCCTCCACTAGCCCGAGCCCCAGCCATGAGACAGGCTCTGGCCAAATGTTCTCCCCCGGTTTTCTCACTGAATTCTCACACCAGCCCTGTCTCTAGGCAGTCTGATTACTGCTGCCTCCCATTTTAGTTTAGCAAGCTCAAGCCTAGGAAACTGAGAGGCAGCACAAATAGCGTCAAGAAGAAAAATGAACTCGAGCCAGAGTGCCCGGGGTTTGTGACTTCTCTGTTCAGTGACCCAGGGAACGTTGCTTTGCTTCACCTCTGTGAACCACTCCCTCTTTTTTTTTTTTTTTTTTTAACAAAGTCTCACTCTGTTGCCCAGGCTGGAGTGCAGTGGCGCAATCTTGACTCACTGCAACCTCTGCCTCCCAGGTTCAAGCAATTCTCGTGCCTCAGCCTCTCGAGTAGCTGGGATTACAGGCGCGTGCGGGTTAATTTTTATATTTTTAGTAGAGATGGGGTTTCACCATGTTGGCCAGGCTGGTCTCAAACTCCTGACCTCAGGTGATCCACCCACCCCAGCCTCCCAAAGAGCTGGGATTACAGGCGTGAGCCACCATGCCCGCCCCTCCGCCTTCTTTAAACACGGGGATGATGACGGTACCTAGCCACAGGGTTGTTGTAAGGATTAATCCATTTAACATGTGTTAAGCACTTACTGCCTGGCACACGGTAAGTGCAATATAAGAGTTTGTTAAACATAAATGAGTAAATGAGCATATTTGCCCATGGCCACACAGGTATCAATTAGCAAAACCAGTATCTGAGTCCAGGTCCAGCTGGCTTCAAAGCAGATGCTGTAATCACTACATAGGCTAAGATACAACATGAGCTTCTGAAGCGAATGAACCATTTCTTATCCATCTCTGCATTTCCTGCAAAGAGTACTGGTCCCAGGCCACCATACACCTTTTATAAGTGTTACTTAAAAAGTAAAATCTGAAGAATGTACAAAAAGCTTTCTCTGAAAAGAGATTATAAAACACTAAAGAACTACCAGAGCCCATAAAGGAAAAAAAGCACAAAAAGCATAAAAGCCTCTCATCAAGGTAACAGTCTCATCTAGACCCTTCCATTCTGAGGATGTTTATTCTGGAGACCTCAGTATACTACGGCTTCTCAATTCCTTCACTATCTGATAAGACTCTTCAAAGTCCCGGCATAATACCAGCCTTCATTGTAATTGTCACCCAGACATCGATCACTATCACCAAAGCAACCACCAGGGTTAACCTCCCAGCCTCCTGGACAGTAATTAGATGACTCAAACTGTTTCAAAGCCGTATCTCTGTATCTCTCTACCACAAAACTACTTTGGTCCCACTGAGCAAAAGAAATACAGAGCACAGACTGGCAGCATTCTCCATTCCTAAGAGGCAGCAATTTGGAAACAATAAAGGAAATCCTTGGATTCCTGCTGGCAATAGATACAGAACAAAACTGCAGCTGGAAACATGTCTAACCTGGAACTCCTTCCTCCAGAAGGGAAAGGCAGCCACTCGGTACAAGGGCACAAACATATATTTGTACTTTTTTAAGGATCTGCACTCACTAATTCAACTTTCAAACCATTACCCTCTAAGAATCAAGTCCCCATGGCCAGAGAAACAAGCTTTCTATGAACCAATGACACCAGAGCTCTGGGAACAGTATGTCTCACTCCCTGCAATCGAAGCTGTAGTTGCTTGTCAGTTTTATTCATTCAACAAACATATATTAAACATATATGAAGTGCCCAGCGCAATTCTGGGTGCTGAGGATGCATCACTAAATAATTGTCAAAAATCCCTGCCCCCAGGAAGCTTATGATCTAACGGGGAGAACGGGAGATAGAAAACAAATTAAAAATATGACAAGTTATGTGCTAAGTGAGGTGGTTAAACAAATCAGACAAGTTCTCTGCACTCCCAAGATCATAGCTGGTCAAAGAGAGACAGTAAATAATAACAGATACAGACAGTATAATGTGGACAGTCAGCCGCGAAAGGGATATGCGGGCACAAAGCCAGCAGAGGGGGGCCCTCTAATGTGGCCTCCAAGGAAGGGGCGCTGGACTGAACTTCACAGAATAGGCAGGGAAAGAGGAAGAGCAGGGTGACTCTACAAACAGAGGGACCCCCTGTGTAAAAGGATTGGGCACAGGGCAGTGAGGCATGTTGACACAGAGGACAGCCGTGGGTGGGATGTAAGATGGGGTGGGAGGGAGGAAGGGGCCAGATCAACAAGGGAGAAGGACCCAGAGTCTGGTTACTTTCCAAAAGGTCAGGGAAGCCACCAATGTGTCTTCAGCTCAAAAGTTAAAGAGCAAATCTTTAAGACGATCACCATGACCTCAGTGGGAGCAGAGGCTGTTGAATGCTCTGGTTGACAAATGACGGGGCATCCACTGCAGCCAGAGGAATGGAGAGAAGGGGCCAGATCAAGAGAGATGGAAGCAGGAGTTTCACTCACAGGACAAGATGGGCAACTGGAGCAAGCCAGGCAGACTCACAGTTGCCACTTCCCAAAGGGTCCACTGGGTCAAGTGGGTAGGAGGGACACAGCCCAGCTCTCATTCCTCACCTGCTGCAGGGAAGGGCCAGGCTGTCAGGTGACAGAGCTAAAACCTCAAGAGTGGCATGTGAGATGGCACAGAGAGGAGAGTCTCCAAAGGAAGGCATGGCACAGGGGCTCCAACCAGCAGAAGCAGCATGGGAACACAGCATGCAGATGCCAGGGACACCCAAGAGCCAGGCAGACAGGCAGGCCCGCTGCTGTGGGGGAGTCTATGAGCAAGAACAGGGCCCTCTGACAGGAGGAGGAACAGGCAGGAGCAGGCCAGGGGTGTGGCGGCACCCAGGCATCTCAATGGGCACGCACACACAACAGAGCTGGCCGCCGGGAGGTGGCAGCTATGTGACATGACCAGCGACCGCTCACTGGCATCTCAGCACACGGGTAGCAGGTACCAAGCCATGA
Source organism: Piliocolobus tephrosceles (assembly GCF_002776525.5). Taxonomy (NCBI): domain Eukaryota; kingdom Metazoa; phylum Chordata; class Mammalia; order Primates; family Cercopithecidae; genus Piliocolobus; species Piliocolobus tephrosceles. The sequence goes on along the minus strand of NC_045448.1, from coordinate 8,996,197 downwards.
CGCAAACCCAAGTCTGTCAAAGCCCAGGCTGTTGCCACCATACCAGATGTTAAAACTGGGGCTTAAAGTTAGATGTGACCTAACTTAAGCCCTAGAGCAAGTCCCTCCTGGCTGAGGTCAGAGGAGAGCTTGGCTGGGGAGAGGAAGAGGGCAGAGCCTGAAAACCTGCTGAGGAGTCCAGGAAACTGTCACCTGCTCCCTGGAGGTGACAAGGTCCTGGCTACAGGAGGGAGTGAAGGGAAAGGATTCACCCCAGCAAACCCTTCCAGCAGAGAGAAACACCCAGCCACTGCCTTTCCCCCATCCATCCTGCTGGCAGGAAGCACAAATTCCTCTTGCCCAGGCTGGCATAAGAAGGAAAAGGAAGGAAGTGGCCTGGGGAAAGTGACCGACATAGAACCGCAAAGCAGCCGAGCCTGGGCAGCATCTCCCCTCCAGAAACAGGCAGGGGTTTGCGTTGCCAGGAAGCAAGAAGCTGGACTGTGCCCTGCCATGGAACCAGCCCAGGGCCTCCCTCACACACCTCCCAGGTCACACAGGACCCCCTGGCCCATGCTCCTGTGCAGGCAGACCCCACCTCTGGGTTTTATTGCTATTAAAGACATTGCTGCTCCCTACACCACTGTAATCATAACCCTTATAAATCTGGTCTGCTTAAAAGGGCTTCTCCAGTGATTAGAAAATGCAGGCGTTTTCCTAACAACCTTCCTTCAAAAGGTGAGAAAATGTCCTTGTCTTCCATGTATCTGCTCTTACTCCCAGCTGTGATGGAAAACATGGACCGTCCTCCTCGCCAAGCAGCTCAGGGGATGCGGGCACCTCATCCAGCACCTCAGTTCTGGGGGAACCCAGGTCTGCACAGAGACACTGCTCCTTCCCTCCCACACCCCTCCTGCAGGAGGCTGAGTCTGCCCAGGGAAAGCAGCTTTGTAGACCAGCTGTGGGGCTGCCCACTGGGGAATCAGTCTCAGTACAGTTTTCTCCTGCAGGTCCCAGGCTCTGGGCTCAGGCTGTGGCTTCCAGGAACTTCGGCTTGGGACACTCGCCTGCCAGAGTCAGGGCTGTACTGCTCAGTCTTGTAACCCAGGCTCGCAGTGGTGGCAGGCCCACGCATCCCCTCTGGGTCCCCATCACTGGTCCTCTGGGTCCCTGGTCAGACCCTGAGCAAACAAGCACTGTTCACTCCCAAAGGTTATGACTGACTTGGTGTTGCCAATAGCAACTGCCTCTGTAACGTGACACATTTATCACACCATATGGTAATCAGCTGTTTACGTATCTGTTTATTCTGAAACTGTGAGTGCCTAGAAATCCAGGACTCCCTCTTTACTCACATCAGCGAATGCCCCAGTGTCTGGGGCCTTTAGTGCAGAATGTAAAAGAAGCAAACATCATCATCTCTTCCTGCAGAAATCACGAAGCTGTCCTCAACCTGTCTTGAGCAAGGCTAGGACCTTCCTTGCTCCATACATAAACACATATCTTTACCCCAGCCCACTGACAACCACCAGGGCTGCAGAAATCAGCAATCACTCCAGGCCCACAAATGACCCCAACACCTCAGCCCACCCACAGTTTACAGAGGACAGGAGGGGCACACACCTCCAGGGCCAGGCACTTCCTTGGGGTTCTCCAGACAGCCTGTCTCCCCTTCCTAGGCTCAGGCACTTTGTCCCCCTGCAGAATGCTCTCTCCAGTCTCCCTTCGCTATCAACTACTCCATCGCTTACTCAACCAATTCCCTCTAGTGCTCTGTGTGCACAGCCCTGTGCCTAACGCAGGCAGTCCTGGCTGCCTAACGCCTGCATGTCCTTCCAGGCTCCACTGAGATTCAGGCTTCCACAGAAAAGCAGCCAGCTCAACACTGGCCACATCTGCCCCACTCCTCTCTAGACATACACTAGGCCTCTCCTGCCAGGCCAGCAGTGCCCAAGGAGGATGCCCATTTCTCCTGTCTCCTTTGTCGCTGCCCCCGGTGCCCAGCTCAGCGAGAGGCTGGATGCACACTACTCAGGTTGGTTCATCAACAGACAGGGGAAACCCCTCAGTCCAGGCTCAAGTGAGGTCAAAGGGTGAAGATAATAGAGGTGGGGCTGAGATTCACTGCAGTGGGCACCACTGAGCAAAGTCCATCCCCAGAGCAACTGCAAAGTCCACCACGGAAGCAGCACCAGCCACCTGCCCCCGCCACCGGCTCTGCAGGTATGCCCTACTGTCTTTAGATCTGTTGGGTTTCTTTGTTCCTGAAGTTAAGCATGATGATGTGTGGGGGGGCCCACATCTGTATAGATGTTTAGTACGTCTGTACTAAAACTCCGCTTCTCTGCTGAGTCCTGTCTCTATCCTGATTGTCCACTTTTCCGCCCTCAGCCCTCAACTGCCAGACCCCACGTGGTAACAAGGCAGGCACGGCCTTCGGAATGGAGCCCAGCAGCACTCCCTCCTAAGATGCCGGATCTTCCACCTCTGTGGAGTCAGCCCGTGAGGGGTGCCTGAAGCTGCTGGAAATGTCACAGAAATTTGGCAGGAAATAGGACTATCAACACACTTCACTACTGTGATGATAAAACTAAAATTTCAGTAATATAGCATTATTTAGGAAGACTGCCGTTCATAATTTCTTGGCCAACTGAGCAGCATACATTTACATATATTAGGTATCACCAGAAATAATTTGCATTTGGGTGTGCCAGTTCACATACACATTCTGCTGTCCCTTGAGAGTCTGAGAAATTCAATGCTCCAGAGGCACCAGTTTCTTGCCACTGTGACGGCCAGATGGAAAGAGACCATTCATTTGTGTATCATACATGAACTCTGCTCAGGAAGAAGGGGGGCGCTCACTCTGCCAAGCATAACAAAAATACATCAACTATCAGCTCCCAAATGGGTTTCCTCCTCCTGTGGCCACCGTCACTCTTCCCCAAAGAAAGAGACCAAAGACCAAATATCAAAACATAGCAACCAAAAGGAATGAGAAAAAAGAGAGAATGTGATTATAGACTCAAAGACTGGAAACCACTTAGCCATCATCTCAAATCTTTCTCTTCTCAAGGATAACACCAAGTGAGTGGGCAGGATGTGAAAAAAGAAATATGCATTGTAACTGGAATACTCACCATGACAGATGACATAAGTATATTTTTAACACTGAAGGAAGATATGATTCTCTCAAAAGGATGATTCATTCCAATGATAAATAATTCAAGATTATGACTTCTCCAAGGTTATATGGCCAAAGAGTATGTCCTTATCAACCATACACCATGAATTATGTCTCAAACTAAAATTCCCGAATTCTTAAAACCTCATATTAAAAGATTCACCCCATTCCATTTAAATTATAAATATAGATACACTCATAATGTTATTTAGACTATTCTCTCCAATCTCGTTATTATCTGGTTATTATGAATAAGCAGTACCTTTTGCTGGAACAGCTAATACCACTAGTATTAATAGCAACCAGTACTATTAACTCTCTTCTGATGTAACATACAAATATTTCTAAGTTATCTATCCTCACTAGTCATTTCCAAAGACAGTAACATGCAACAAACAATGCATATACAAACCTTGAAATCCCTTTTCAAATAAGGAGGCTGGTCAAAAAAGTTTCTAAGCATATAGAATCTGTGTATATGCACATGTACTCACAAATACCTTACCCACATATTTTTTTAACTCAGTAAAATGGTTGCTGAGCACCTCCCAAACACTCAGCTGGTTCTGGGTTATAGAAAGATCATTCAGTGAACAAGAGCTGTAAGATTCTGGTTAAAGTCTCAGGGCTACCACTTACTAATTATCTTCTTTTACAGAGCCATTAAACCTCTGTGATGCTGTTTCTCAGCTGTAAAATGTGCATAAGCCCTGTCCCACCCAAACTGTGCTTGAAAATAGCCTTATTTTATAAATAAAAATGAAAGTTTATTTTAAAAAAAGAAAAAAGAGCTCCTGCCCTCAGGAGTTTGCAGTTTGGTTTTAGGAAGTAAGAACACAAACACAGGAAACAAGTCCGCCGTGCAAACGGTGCACTTGCTTTAGAGGAGGCTCACTGCTGAACGACACAGGCAGAGCCGGCACAACACTCAGGCATCAGGCACTGCAGGGCACAGGTGCGCACAACCCCAAGTCCCCCTCTTCACAGAGCACGTGCCCTTAGGATTAGGGGCTGAGGGTACAGCAGAGGCCAAGTACCCTGAAAATGTAGGAAGTAGGGATAATGGAGGAAGTGGGGATAATGGAGGCTGCTAGTGAGAAATGAAGACTTCTCAAGCACAGCAGGGCTGCAGACTGGATGGCAGATGAACAGGATTGAAGATCCACAGGAGAGGAGGATCTGGAATATCCTCTCATATATCCTTCCCTCTCGCCAGGGAGCAGGACCTGAACACCTGGACTGGGTCTGAGCTCCCTTACCCTTCTAGCTGGGTGACACCTCTGCTCCACGGACAACAGCCTATACCAAGTCCATGGTGCAACCCTCCAGCACGCAGGAGAAGGGAATGGCTCCTGACTGACCAAGGGAGCCACCTGCAATCTCTCTCCAGACCTCCCGCCTTTCTGGTCCCTGGGTGAGTACTGGGAGAGAGATCACACGCTGGTGATGTTAGGCCAGGGAAGAGCACACTGTTTGCTAGACTGCCAATGTTTTTAGTGGACGGACAGCATGCTCTTTGTTCTTCCAGGCTCCCTGTGACCTGTTCCCCAAGTCCTCCCTTCCAGGGATTAAGAGGGAGGAAGAAGTGACACAGGAGAGTCCTCCCCGTGGCAGCCGGAAAGGACCTTTGTGCAGAGGCCAGCATCCAGAGCAGGACAACCTCGGCGTGGCTTCCTCCCAACTCCCCCTTTACCCCAAAGCCCTTCAGCAAGCTGGACTTTAAAATTACAGAATCCCTAAGCTGGAAGGTACCCTTGAAGTCATTAAGGAACATCCTTAGATCAAGAAATGAGGCAGAGGTATTTGGGGAAATAAGGAAATAAAAGCTCAAGAGGGGCAGAAAGTAGACCCATGCCGAGTTCTGCACGGCCTCAGGGAGGTGACCCCGCCCCCTGCAATAGGCATTTTGGCAATTACTATGCATAAGGGTATACAGTCACACAGTGTGCTTTACAGAAAACAGATACTGAATGAATAAATGGTTGATCTTTTATTTGTAAATGGTAGGTTCCTTAAAAGTACAGGTAAGATTGGATTTTTAAGAGTTTTATTTTAACATTGACTTCTGGTGTACAGCATTATCATCTATGTGGCCAGTCAGCTGTGGGACTTCAAACAGCCGACCTTCTGAGCCCCTCTCATGTGCCCCAGGGTGAGACTGGCTTACATGAGGCAGCACATAGGACACAACCTCCGCCTTCAAGGAGCTTATCCAATGACATCTCCTCGCTGGCAGAACCATTGTTTCTCCTTCCCTCCAGCCCATGGGCAAGGCAGGAACTTCGCAGAACCCATGGCCTGGTACGGAGCAGTCGCTCTATGGAAGGAGGAAGGGAAGGAGGAAGGCTGGCCTGAACATGGCAACCACACACCAACCAACCCCAGTGACAGCACAAACTAGAAGATGAGGAGTTGCCACTTAACTTCCCTGGAATTTGTATTCCCTATGCCCTATACTTAACTTCCCTTCCTTTGTATTTCCAATGCCCTAATCCAGACCCTTACAACCACTTCCCACAGCAGTGGCCAATGCTTCCTATTGGTCTCCCTGCCCCTAACCTTCCCAGCCTGCTCCAGCTCCCCCAGGATCCCAAACCATGCCAGGCCAGACTTCCTAAGCCCAGCTATGCTCATGTCACTCCCCTACGCAAAAGCCCTTAATATTTCCCCACAACCTTCTGAATCAATTTCCAACTGACATGCTCAGCCCTCTCTAATCCAGCTCTGATCCACCTGTCACCTGGACTTACTCATGGCCTCAGAGGTAAAATCGGGACCACAGAGGAAAAGGCGAAAGTACTTGCTTTCAGTTAATATACATTTCCTGGGGAAGAAAAGGCTGCTTCCATCAGCAGCAGGTCCCTGGGTAACCAGAGCAAGCAAAATGTCTAAACAGGGCCATGCGTCCTACAGACCACTAGACAAATGTCTTTAAGGTTCCTCACAACTCAGTATTCTGGCCCAGGCTAAGACAGACCCTGGGACAGAGTAGATCTGTGAGACAGATCTACCCACACTCAGAGCTCTAACCAGGGTTGGGACAACTTTTTCTATAAAGGAGCAGATGATAAATATGTTAGGCTTTGCAGGTTGCATATACACAGTCTCTCTGTTGCATCTTCTTCTGGGATTTTGTTTACAACCCCTAAAAACCATTTTAAAAAAACATTTTTAGCTTACACTTTTTACATACAAAAACAGGCTGGAGCTTTGCTGACCCTGCCCTGGCCAAACAGGGACAACCCTGGGTACGCTGAACCTCATTTGCAGTGTTCCAACTTACGCACCTTGACTAAACCTAGCCTTCCCATGCCCTCCTTTGGTGAGATTCCCGTTCTACAGAAGACAAGAGAATCCAGGACCACAGCCCAGCATGCAAGGAGCCTGAGAGCTGTGGGCATGACCACCGTGCTTCCCAGATGTAGAGTATTCTGCTTCTGAGCACAGACATCCCAGGTCTGTTCCAAAGACGGATCAACACATGGACAGAGATGGATAAATGGACAGATGGATGGATGGATGGATAGATGGACGGATGGATGGAAGGATAAAAAAGGACACACAAAGTGAGTCAGAAACTAATTGCTTTAAAAATTCAGAAAAGAAATTTGCTCTGATAAATGAGGAGTGTTAGGGAAGGTTCTACAGAAGAAAAGATATGATTAATTACATTTTTCAAAGAAGAAATCAGATATTAATTGGGATGGTATATAGAGTGGAGATTTCAATCATCCTTAAAAGATTTTCCTGCTTCTCTAATTGTTTCAAAGGATGACACGACAACCTTGATTTTGCAAACCAAATCAGATTTATTTCCAGGCATACAGCAATCCTTTGAAAGAGAAAGGTATGAAATCACAAAATCAACAAGATTAGCAGGACCTTGACAATCAACAAACATTTTCTGAGAATTATGTACGCAAGGCATCATGTTGGGATTCAAAGAGAAGTAATACCTAGTCCCAACACTAGGCACACTCGGCCTGGTATGGCAGTTCCAAAGGAAAACTAAAAACTGCAAATGGGGGGGATCTCTGGATTTGGAAGCTTTCTGACCCCAAAAAGGAAGTGCCAGAGTATTCAGAGGTCAAGCAGGAAGCCTCCTGCTTGGCACCAGTCACTCACTGGGCAATCCTCCCTTCCCTCACACTGCTCAGCAATGGTTGTTCTCATCAGGTTAGGCTACGTATCCCAGAAAACATTTCCATGTTATTCCACCAAGGCCCAAATTCCATACTAAATGCCTCATTTGGGCCAACATTAAATGAAGGAATTGTTCTACAGAAATTAATTTTCTCAGTGAACTGAAGCTCATCAAAATTTGCAAAGCAAAGTTCAAAAACTATTTTCATGGATACTATCCTCAGTGGATTACGTACACCCCAGTGCACCAAAGCAGGGGATGCTGATTTTGACTCTTCTTAACGACTAACCTAACATCAATAAACACAATCTGCTGTGGCTAGTGAGACCTGCAGGAATTCCAGAGTAGGAGGTGGCCCCACCCTTCTAAGCTGGTCTAACTCTTCTTTCTTCCCCTCCGTCCCATTGGCCTCAGCTGTAGGGCACGGGGTCCCTGCTGTTCCCATTTCACTACATGGTCTTTCTGGAAGCCTGAGGATGACAGGACCCTGAACTACAGAGAAACAAAATGGGCTTTATAGCAGCTACTTTCTGCTTCACTGGGGGTCTTTTTTTGTTTACTTCCAAGTCTAATGCACACCCTATGGCTGCCAGCTTATTCCAGCTAATAGTACATTTTCCTTTGAAAAAACCATTAACAAATTTCTGAAACGCACATTTGCTGACACTGCTACTCCCTAATTCACACCAAAATCTAACAAAGCATCAGAACCCTATAGCATTTCATGGCATATTAGGGGCAAAAATGATACCTGCATGTTCCAGATAAGGCTTCACTGGCTTAGTATACGGACGCTTGAAGGATCCAAGAAGGTTCATAAATTAAAAGAGCAAATAAAACAGGGCCCTTAAGAGATTTCACATCAGCTATGACTAAAGCAATTTTGTCATAAGATCAATCAAATCTCCTTTACTTCGCTCTGACCACAGAGAGAACTGTGCACTTCGAAAATTAAGCTCCTTCCAACATTGCTATAGAAGATAATAAATCATTTTTAAAAATATAGAACAATAAACCCAGTTCTAGAAAACTGAGGGGAGTCAGAGTGGTAGGAAAGGAGGCCAACTTTAAATGTCATCACCAAAGCAGTTGCTTGCAAGTGTGACTTGAGAGACGCAGGAAGGCCTCTGCCCAAAATCCCAAATTAAAGCAGGACTCTTGAGTCTCCTCCGGATGGAATAGGATCTTTTAAAGAGAAAACCCAGGCCCTGGAGGTTCTGGAAATAGACCAAGGCAATGAAGGTCAAGAGAAAATGAAGAGGAAAAAAGTGAGGAGGAGAGGAGAATTTTAAGCTTTGGACACTGATGAGGTTCCAGCACAAGCATCCCAGTCCCCAGGGAAAAGGCGGGACCAGGAGTGTAGACAATGGAAAGAAGGAAGATGGGAAAAGGTGAAGGACCATTTCTCCTACACATGATTGTTACTGTGGGTGATCCCTGCTGGCGAACACACCCACCAGGACCTCTTCCAAATCAAAAGCATGCAACCTGGCAGGCTGTGACCAAGGCAAATCAAAGCTACGGGTTCTGACTGCCCAATGCTCCAGTAGTAAACACACCTCATTCCTATTTGCCAAAAAAGAAAAACAAGAGAATTCACAAGGTGAGAAAAAAAAACAGGAATCTCAATAATTACCTTTTGTCAAGAAGTGAGCAGTCTCCTGTGGGGACTAAATCAAGGCAATGTTGATAGAAAACAACCAAAACACCAGCCACACTCACCAGCAGAAACAACAGCTTGGAAAGGGTTTGCTATTGCAGAGAACATAGGAGGCCTGGCTCTAAGCCTCCTGAGTGACTACCCAGCACCACCGTGGCCAGACAAGGCAAATATCTAAAACCCATTTACAAATGCAAAACCATTTCTACTAGCTTCCTTTGCAACTAAAGACCAAGCAAGCAAATCATCCCATTTTATCAACATGCCCAGAGGCCAAATAAATAAAACAAATTAAATACAAGAAACTGCAGTTTACGTAAAAACTGATTTTTAATACTGAAGTTAATTAATACAGTTACCGAGCACCTATTCTGTTCAAATCACTGGGCATTTAAAGATGATTAAGAACTGATCCAGCAAGCAGAAAAGAAAAAGAAATAAAAGGTCCTCAGCTTATTAAAGAATAAACAAAACTGTCTCTATTTGCAGATGATACTTTGCATATTAAAAATCCTAAGGAATACACATACGTATACACAAAACTATAAAAGACAATAAACAAATTCAGCAAATTGTAGGCCATAAGATCAATATACAAAAAGTTAACTGTATTTCTATACACTAGCAATGAATAATCCAGAAATGAAATTAAGAAAACAATTCCACTCACATCAAAAAGAATAAAGTACTTAGGAATAAATTTAACAGAAGTGTAAGATTTGTACATTGAAAACTACAAAACATCACTGAAAGAAATTTAAGACAAGAAAATGAGACCGGGTGCAGTGGCTCACGCCTATAATCCCAGCACTTTGGGAGGCAGAGGTAGGCGGATCACCTGAGGTCAAGGGTTCAAGGCCAGCCTGGCCAATAGGGTGAAACCCCGTTTCTACTAACAATACAAAAATTAGCCGGGTGTGGGGGCGGGTACCTGTAATCCCAGTTACTCGGGAGGCTGAGGCAAGAATTGCTTGAACCCCGGAGGCAAAGGTTGCAATGAGCCAAGATCGCGCCACTGCATTCCAGCCTGGGCAACAGAGGAAACCTCCGTCTCAAAAAAAAAAAAAAAGAAAAGAAAAAGAAAAGAAAAAAACTCCCAAGTTCAAAGACAGGAGATGTTATGATAGATTGTTAAGATGTCTATACTCCCCAAATTGAACTACAGTGTCAACATAACCTCGATGAAAATCTCAGCTGGCTTTTTTGCAGAAATTGAAAAGCTGATCCTAAAATTCACATGGAAATGCAAGAGACACTCAATAGCCAAAACAATCCTGGAAAAGAAAAACAAAGTTGGAAGACTCATACTGCCTGATTTCTAAACATACCATAAGGCCTATAATTAATTAAGGTTTTATGGTACCAGCATAAAAGATAGGCATAAAAATCAATGGAACAGAACTGAGGGTCCAGAAATAAACCCATATATCAAAAGTAAATCAATTTTTAAAAAGGATGCCAAGAGAATTCAAGAAGAAAAGAAAAGTCTTCCCAAGAAATGGTGCCAGGACAACTGGATATATGCACAAGCAAAAGAATGAAGTTGGACCCCCAACCTCACCTCATATACAAATATTAACTCAAAACACATCAAAGACCTAAATGTAAGAACTGAAACCATAAAATGGAAGTAAATATAGGTGTAAATCTTTGTGACTCTGTATTATGCAACCAAAGGAAAAATGACTATTCTGGATGTCATCAAAATTAAAAACATTTGTCCTTTGAAGGACACCATCAAGTGAGTGAAAAAACAATCCACAAAATGAAAATTATTACTTGCAAATTATATATCTGATCTGGGTCTAGTGTCCAGAATATATGAAGTAATCTTACAACGCAACAATAAAAAGACAAGTAATCCAATATAAACATGGCAAAGGCTTTGAATAGACAGTTCTCCAAAGAAGATACGCACAGCCATGGGCATATAAAACAATGCTCAAAATCATTAGTCATCCATCAGAGAAAGACAAATCAAACCCACCACTTCACACCCACTAAGATGGGTGTAATAAAAAAGACAATAACAAGAGTTGATACGGATGTGGAGAAATTGGAACCCTTACACATGGCTGGTAAGAACGTCATGTGGTGCAGCCTCTTTGGCAAACAGTTTGGCAGCTCCTCAAAAAGTTAAACTGACTTTAAAAAGTTTAAGTTTAAAAAGTTAAAGTGACTTAGCAATTCCACTCCTAGGTATATACCTAAGAGAACTGAAAATGTATGTCTACACTAAAACTTGTAGAAGAATATTCACAGGATTATTCATAATAGCCTAAAAGTGGAAACAACCCGAATGTCCATCAACTGATGAATGAATAAACAAAATGTGTCATACACATATGACAGAATATTATTCAGTCATAAAAATAAATAAAGTACAAATCCATGCTATGATTTGGATGAATCTTAAAAAACATTAGACTACATAAAGGAAGCCGGACACAAAAGGCCACATATTACATGATTCCATACATGAAACAACCAGAATAGGCAAATCCATAGAGACAGAAAGTAGATGAGTGACTGCCAAGGACTCGGGTACAGGGGCCTGGGGAATGACTCCTACTGGGTATGGGGTTTCTTTTTGGTGATGAAAATGATCTGGAATTAAATAGTGGTGATGGCTACACAACTTTGTGAATACACTAAAAACCACTTAGTTGGACACTTTAAAATGGTAAATTTTATGGTATATGAATTATATCTCAATTTTTTTAAAAAAGCAACAACAACACAAAATAAGTTTCTCAGGATGCTATAGAAAGGCTTTTTCAAAAATAAATAATTCAACTTGAGGATATGATTCAGCGACCATGTTGTCTTTTCAGGGCTATCAACAAGCCATTCCTCGCTGATTTTTGTTCCTATCACTTATTCCAGGGCCTTTTCACATTCAGTATATATGAATACAAAGAACTATGGAATTTTTAGGTCAGAGAGGATGGTCAGAGAACACCCAGTCCAAATCTCTCATGTTAGAGACCAGATACACAGTTAACTGGCTCAAGGTCACAATAAGGTGACCTTATAACTCCAATCCCGCTCTCCTAACTCCCTGGCTAGGTCTTTCTGCTCCACAACATAAACACAACCGAACCACAGGGCAAATGTGAAAACCACTGCTTCACAATAGAGAGGACATCTTCCAACGATGAGAACACCGGCTCCCCGCAAAATCTAGGGAAGCTCACTGGATATAAGAAAATCAGTATTTTCTTAAAGTTCAACAGTCCACATTACTCAATGACCACAAAACCCTGTGATCATCAGTGATACAACCTGCTTTTCACCAGAGAAGCAAAGCACAACAAAGTTTTATTTAAGAGACCAGGGAAAGCAGCAAAGACTGCAAAAAAGACTGCTCCGAGGCAAGACGGATGGCAAACAACACGGCCTCATTCAGCCCAAACTCAAACCGGCAAGGCATTCATTGGGATTCCAGCTCAAGTACCAACCACCACATCAACTCTAGTGATACCTCCAAGGAGGGAATCTTCAAAGAAGGGGATGAAAGAGGTAAAGTTCACTCTGAGCTCTAACTTCTTGGAAAGTATAAATATTAATAGCCAAGATAAAGAAAAAACCAGAGAAGGCGGCCAAAAAAAGCAAGGGTGTCAAGAGGCAGGGGAAGTGTTGCAGACAGCAGTAGACATGGAAGGTCAAGAGCTGGAAAGACTGGACTCATCACATCCAACCCTCCATGTTACAAATGACGAACTGAGGCAGGACCAGTGAAGTCACCTGCTCCAAGGTCCAAAGGCTGATAACAGATTCAGGCTATCAGGGGAATACAGTACAAGGCCTTAACATTCTCCTTTTCTTGCAAAACCTCTCCAAAGTCCCCTAACTGTTAAGAGGGAGCTGACTTCTCTCCACCCAAATCTGCCTAGACGGGCCACATCCATGATTCACCCTTCAGTGGCAACCTCAAAATACAATTTGCTGAAACGAAGGGAATACTCTGTGGGTCTGGGTGGCTCCTAGTCCTTTTCACATAGTGACAGTGTTCTTGGCCCCTCAGCTCTAAGGGGGCCATTCGGTTAAGGTCAAGTTAATAAATACCTCTGATGCTAAGTGCCTCCCCAGGGGGTTAGTGTCTGATGACCTCCAGGCAATCACATTCAGCAACGATGGGGACTGCAGGTGATCAACAACCATCATTACCCTGCACTAAGGAAACCCACAGAAATACCTACAGAGAAATCGTCCCAGGCAAGAGTGACTGGCAGGTGGGGCATTAAAAGATCAACAGGAGTGGGTCCTCCTCCACAGCACTGGGATTCTTACTCTAGCAATTGCTGGTTGTGGAACGTGGAACCTGGAGGCATGTCCCTATAGGAACAACCTCAAGACCGTTGAGGGGATCAAATCACCAGTTTAAAACACAGCACAGTCCTTAACACAGAATTAAAGCTCAGAGAAATGTCAGCACTGTCACTGTTATCGTTTTCATTTAAAAAAAAAAAAAAAACAAAAAAAAGCCAGGCGCGGTGGCTCACGTCTGTAATCCCAGCACTTTGGGAGGCCAAGATGGGTGGATCACGAGGTCAAGAGATCGAGACCATCCTGGCTAACACAGTGAAACCCTGTCTCTACTAAAAATACAAAATAATAGCCCAGCGTGGTGGTGGGCGCCTGAAGTCCCAGCTACTCGGGAGGCTGAGACAGGAGAATGGTGTGAACCAGGGAGCTGAGCTTGCAGTGAGCCGATATCATGCCACTGCACTCCAGCCTGGGTGACAGAGCGAGACTCTGTCAAAAAAAAAAAAAAAAAAAAAAAAAAAAGAACCTCTAAGAAGAACAAGATTTCTTCTGAGAAGCTGGGGAAAGAGATCCCGACAATCCTGACTGCCTGGCTAGAATCCTAAAAGACAAAGGAATCCATCATGAGAGGGAACTGTCTTCATCAACCACCTATTTCATTGACAAAGCCATCTTCAGCATGGAGTGGAAAAATGACATCATTAATAACACCATGAGCAGGGAAGGCCTCCTACCAGGGTGTCAGCAATGCCCCTGGCCACTCCGCTCTACGGGGCTGGGCATGTCGGCAGAGCAGTGAGGAGACGAAAGAACGACAATTTCTGTAGCAAGTAGGACAGATGAGGCAAACAGGAAACAAAAAGCAACAAGGATTTGCCAGAAGCACCCACTCAAGCAATGCAATAGCTGCAACTTTCTAACACTAAGAGCAAAGGAGGGCGTGCTGGCTACAGAGGCTGCAACACCACGGGTCCTGGTTGGCACAGGCTCTACAGAGGCTGTTGGCTGCTAAAAGAAATAGCAGACTCTGGTGTCAAAATGCTTGATTTGAACGAATCCTGGCTTCATCACTTCCTGGCTCCATGAACTTGGTAACGTAGCCTAATTTCGCTGGACCCGATAGCATTTTGGTAATAACTAAATGAATTAATAATTGATATATGTAAAGAATTTAAAGCATGCCTGGCACACAGTAAGTGCCCCATAAATGTTAGAAAAGACAAGGGGGAGGCTGGGCACGGTGGTTCACTCCTATTAATACCAGCACTTTGGGAGGGCAAGGCAGGAGGATCGCTTGAGTCCAGGAGTTCAAGACCAGCCATGGGCAACATGTTGAAACCCTCTCTACAAAAATTACAAAAATTAACCAGGGGCCGGGCACAGTGGCTCACACTTGTAATCCCAGCACTTTGGGAAGTCGAGGTGGGTGGATCACTTGAGGTCAGGAGTTCAAGACCAGCCTGGCCAACATGGCAAAACCCTGTCTCTACTAAAAATACAAAAATTAGCTGGGTGTGGTGGTGGGCACCTGTAATCCCAGCTAGTCAGGAGGCTGAGGCACAAGAATCACTTGAACCTGGGAGGCGGAGACTGCAGTGAGCCGAGACGGCGCCACTGCACTCCAGCCTGGGTGACAAAGCGAGACACTATCTCAAAAATAATAATAATAATTAATAAATAAAAAATTAACCAGGCACGGTGGGGCACACTTGTAGTCCCAGCTACACAGGAGGCTGAGACAGGAGGACAAGGTTGCAGTGAGCCAAGACGGCACCACTGCTTTCCAGCCTGGGCAACAGAGCCAGATTCTGTCTCAAAAAAAAAAAAAAAAAATCAACTGACATTAACTTCAACCACACTCTGGATATCCCCAACACACTCTTGCAACAGCAGCAGCATTTCAAATAAATACCCTCACCAAAAACAGCACACACTGCAAAGTCTCCCTTAAAATTCTGGGTAGGTGGTGCCCATGAATCTTCTGGCGCTTCACAATGGAACTTGCCCTGCAGAATCAAGGGCAGTACATGCCATGTGAGACAAACAAGAAAGGCACAAATAGGAGAGCTGGGTTGTAGGACCCACCCAGCTCAGAATCCTCATTACAGGACTCAGAAGGTCCGGTTCGCAGCTCTGCTGAACTCCTGAGGCACGCACAAGTACATGAACTAACGTGTGGGATCAGATGAGAAGCTGCCAAGCCATAACCCTGAAAGAACAGAGGGCACCCCACGGATGTAAAACCACAGCGGATGGCTCCCTGCCAAGAGCACTTCTAAACACCTTTAGCGCCTCATAATTCTAACACTGGCCTGAGGTGCAACTCTTCTCAGCTAGACTCGTAGAACCAATTCATGGCAATGACAGCATAATAATTACAAGATATAATAATTATATTTAACAAACAGAGTTGTTAAAGAATCCATCACTCAAAAAAAAAAACTAGCTAAACAAAACTTACCATCAAGCCTGGAATTCTCAGTCTGAATTCAGGGGGTCCATAAACTTGGATTGGAAAAAAAAAATTTATCTGTATTTTCATTAGGGTCTAACTGAAATTTATCATATCTTTCAATTACAAATGTAAGCAACACGTGCTAATATTATCAATACTTGCAACTCTAATAAAAGATACATGAATATTACATTATATTTATTAGAAATATCTCATATTGTTTATATTCATCAATATCTCAAAATTAAGGTATTTATTAGACCAACCACGAAATCTTGTTACTAAATGCTTTAGTAAAGAAGCATTATAAGCATGGCAAAAATTTTTTTAAATATTCTGCTAACTGAATTTCAATATACAGTCGTGCTCCACATAATGACATGTCAGTCAACAATGAACCACACACACGACTTCTCATAAGATTACAAGAGGGATTTTTACCATCTTTTCTATGTTTAGATACACAAATACTTGCCATACACAAATACTGTAACTGTGTCACAGTTACCACAGTATTCAATACAGCGGCATGCTGTACAGGTTTGGAGCCTGGGAGCAGCAGGTTCTTACCACATAGCCTAGGTGTCTACATGCCAGCTGGGTGTGTGTCAAGTGCACTCTAGGATGTTCGTACCACGAAGAAATCTTTAAACGATGCTTGTTCGTCATTAAGCAATGCAAGACTGTAATTAGTTTCCTTTGAAATCTTATTTTGTTCTATGCATTAAAACATTGTTCTGAAGAGGCAGACCACCTTCACCAGAGTGTCAAAGGGAGCCATGGCACAAAAAAGGTTAAAAGGATGAAACAGGACTGCACATAAAACACGAGATTATTAAGTGCTTTATAAGGAAGGAGCTAGTCCTGTCCACTTTTTTTTTTTAAGACGCCCAGGCCATGCTGTCCACTTTTACATCCCTGGCACCTGGCATTGACAACGTATGGTAGGGGTCCAATATACCATTTATGAGTGAAGAAACTCAATCAGTCAAATCCCTTCACAGAAATGACCATCATCATAAAAATACAGCCCAAGCATTCCAGCTCAGGTTGGTGGTCTGTTTATTCCAAGACATTGATGACATGATAAAAATGATAATGGTATAAAAAGCACCTGGAAGGGCAGACAGGAGCAGCAGCTCACGCCTATAATCCCAGCACTTTGGGGGAGGGGGGGGCCAGATCACCTGAGGTCAGGAGTTCAAGACCAGCCTGGCCAACATGGTGAAACCCCATCTCTACTAGTACAAAAATTAGCCAGGCACGGTGTCAGGTACCTGTAATCCCAGCTACTCAGGAGGCTGAGGCAGGAGAATCCCCCTCGAACCCAGGAGGCAGAGGTTGCAGTGAGCTGAGATCCTGCCACTGCACTCCAGCCTGGGTAAGAGAGCGAGACTCCACCTCAAACAAACAAACAAACAAACAAAAAAGACAAAAAGTACCTGGAAGGGCCCTAGCAATCCACTTGGAGGCCACATTACACAGAAAAGACGTCAGCAAAGGACGGTAGGTTCAGATCATGGAACGTCACCTCTCTTTAGTAGGGAAAGAAAGAGGAGTGTTTGGGGAGCTGAAATGGGGACAGCATCCCAGGCACCTGACAATGCCCAGAAATATCACCTGCTATAGTCTGCCCAGAAACAGCAGAGGGTCGCACGATCAGACCCCTCTGTCCCATTCTATACAACCATGCTTCTCTCTTTCCCTGGGCCCCAGTCTATGCAGCTATGCTTCAATCTTTCCTTGACTGACCCTGGAACTGGTCCCAACACAAGTCCTATACCAGTCACATCAAGCAGCACAGAGTTGGCCTGGATTCTGACACTAAGTAGCTCTAGACAGCACCAGCTTCACCATGGGGATGCTAGAAGGTCTGTTCAGAGGGCTTGGATGAATTGAGCTTGGCTGTTGCCTTGTTCGGGGTAGCTCTGTTGGGTCTACCTCTATGCCAACAGCACACAATCATGACAATCCATCAGCAGGTTTGGACCCCTCTTCTTGTACAATGGACCTCAATCGGGCCACTTACCACCATCCCCCCGCTACCTCCTCGTCCAATACCCTCTCGCCTGGATGACTGCAATAGCCCCTCACCTCGCAATTGGTCTCCCTCTTTCCTTTCATGCCCTGCTAGTCTGTTTTTCTCTACAACAACCACAGTGAAGTCTTTAAAACGTAAATCAGACCATGTTATTCCCTGATGAAAATCCTTCAACAGCTTCCCATCACAACAGAACAAAATCCAAATTCCTTCCCCAAGATGGACAAGGCCCTGTGTGACCTGGCGCTGCCCACCCCTCTGCCCACCGTCTCTTATCCTTCTCTCCCTCACCCACTCCCCCCCCTGCCACCCCACACCCTGACCTTCCTTCAGTCCTTCTATGATCCCGCCCATTGGCATTTCAGGGCCTTTTCCCAAGCTGTTCTATTCCCACATCTTCTGTGACTGGCTTCCTCTCTGCATTCCAGCCTGCTCAAATGTCACCTCTGCAGAGAGGCTTTTCCTGATTTTGGTTTCCTAATCTCCAGAACCACTTTGTATCTCCATGTTATGCATGACTTTCCTTTACAGCACTTATCAACTGCCTAAGGTTATGTTACATAACTGTCTATCAGTGATTATCAACCCTATTTGGGAGGAGCCTTTAAAAAATGCCAAGGCTCCAGAGCCCGCCCAGACCAATTTAAGTCAGAATTCTAGGGAGTGGAGCCAGGCAGCTCTGCTTCACAAACGCCCAAGCAACTCCAGTGTGCAGCCGGGGTTCCATCTAGAACAGTGCTTCACAAGCTCTCACGTGCCTGTGGTGTATGTGGGGATGCTGTAAAAATTCAGGTCCTGGATGGAACCTGGGGCTCTGCATTTCAGCAAGCTTCCAGGGGATGCCTCTGCTACTGGTTGCTGAACCAATATGGTAGCCACCAGCCACATGTAGCTACTAAGCAGATACAGCAGCTGAGAGCTGGATTTGTCTTAGGTTGCCTCATCAGACAGTGCGGGCCTAAAATGCATGTATATGTTGCACAAAGGAAGGCACTGGCACCTGGAAACATGGGGTGCACAGGAAGAATTAAGGATCACTCCAAATTCTTGGTCTCAGCAGACCTCTGGAGACCAGGTGACTGTGAAAATCCCACCACAGAGGCTGAGTTGGCTGCCACCTCAGGAGTAGATCAATATTTACCTAAGGCAGGGAGGGAGGTACAAAAGACCATAATGAACCAGCTTAGTGCCTTAGCATTTGGTAACCCACAGGTAACTGCCTGGACTTCAAGACTCCATGGCACGACATCATACGAGGCCCTCCCTCACCACAGCCCCAGGCCCTGGGACCACTTGCACCCTTGCACATCCACAGGACTCCGGGCATTCCTACAGATGTGGTCCTCACATTTTTTGCACAGATTTGTTTACAGGATTAGGATTCTGTTCCTCTTGCTGGACTGTAGGTCCCTTCAAAGACAGAACATATTCTTCCTGGTGTTCTATTCCTGCCACCTCACACATAGCCTAGCACACTGAAGGACTGAGGAATCCTGAGTGCATGGCAGGGCCTGGAACCCATGAGGAGTGGCATCAGTACTTCTACTATTGATCCTAAGAAGGAAACTGAATTCAGCATTCACCGGGGGGCAGGGAGGAAGGCTCACATGTGAAGAGAAAATGGCTTCCTTTAAGTGATTCAGAATTTTCTGAAATTCAAATTTCAGAACACAGTTTAAAAGGTGGCCCTGTTTGACCCATCAAAGCTCACTTCCAAAAACATGAATGCTCTGGGCAAGAAGGTGATGTCCTCTGAAGAAGACAGCAAGAATCTGTTCATCTGGGGACTTGGAGGAGCTGTTTTTCAAACAAGTCACAAAGGGCTAACATTCAGAATCACATTCTTGCCAAAAAGCACGTAGGCCTGGTTCCCACTGTTGCTGCTAGGAGGGGTCTGGTCCCATGGACGGCAGGGCCCCTGGGAGCCGGCAGACCCAGATGCTCACCCCACCCCTGCAGTTAGAACCCTGTGCTTATGACAGCAATGGGATTGCCAAGGTAACCAAGGACAACAAAGTAGAGAATTACGGCCCCGGAAGGAAGTAGATTAAATTTTAATACTTACAAGTCAACATCAAATTTATTTTTAAAACTACATCAATGCCAAATAAGCAAGGCAGAATGGATGGTGCTATAAAGGAGGGTCTAACCAAAAACACGAATATTCCAAATATGTATACAATTTTTCCCTATTTTGAGAATATTTCAAAGTGCCCAGAGGCTCGAAGAAACAAAAAAAAAGAAGAAGAAAAAAAAGAAACAAAAAACCCTCACTTTTCAAATTTCTGTCACAACTACTTATTTTTCCATTATTTCCAAAAGCACACGGCAGACTCTGGTTGCAGCACCAGACTTTGCTAAGTTTGCTAAAATTGTACAAAATGATGACTTGAACCAGAGAAGGTGGTCAAGTGAAAATTATAAAACACAGGTATGCTCTCACCAGCTGTCAGGACAACAAACTTTTTTTTTTTTTTTTTTTGAGACGGCGTTTCACTCTTGGCGTGATCTTGGCTTGCTGCAACCTCCACTTCCTGGGTGCAGGTGTTTCTCCTGCCTCAGCCTCCCAAGTAGCTGGGATTACAGGCATGCACCACCACACCCAGCAAATTTTGTATTTTTAGTAGAGACGGGATTTTTCCATGTTGGTCAGGCTGGTCTCGAACTCCTGACCTCAGTGATCTGCCCGCCTTGGCCTCCCAAACTGCTGGGATTACAGGCGTGAGCCACCACATCTGGCCTGACAACAAACTTTTAAAAAATACACATGGGTTAACAGATACACGGTAGTGTTTCATTCACTCACCCATTGAGCCATTCAGCCATTTCCCTGACACTTCCCCCATGTAAATCCCATCCTCACTCCAAAAGCCCTCACTGGGGCCTGTGGACTCACTATATAATCCGGTAACCAATTGTCTGGCAGCTTCTGTGCTGTGTATTATCTCACTAAAACCTCACCCCAATCCTCTGAAGTTGACAGGTATTATTACCCAGACTTTAAAGCTGAGGAAAATGAGAAGATGTTAGGCATCTCACTCAAGTTCACTTAGCTGGCAGGTGGTGGAGTCCGAACTTGAACCCAGGTCAATCTGACAAAGGAGAAATTTAGAGAATTCAGCATTATGAAAATTAACAGGAAGCAGCATGGTTTCTGAAAGCAGCAGGAGCCAAGTTCAAAGTCCACTTCAGAGCCTTATAACCCTTAGCAAATCACTTAACCTCTCTGAGCCTCAATTTCCTCACCTATAAAGCAGAGATAAGGACTGAATACAATACCTGTGAGTTTCATAGTACAGGATAGGGACCCACAGTTACTATAATAATATTCCAGCAACAAGTATGCAAATCAAAACAGTACATTTTAACTGTAAAATGATTTTTTGGCAGGAAATAACAGATTCAAAAAGGTTTATCAGTTTAAAATTAGTTTGCTGGCCGGTCGCGGTGGTTCACGCGTGTAATCCCAGCACTTTGGGAGGCCAAGGCAGGTGGATCACCTGAGGTCAAGAGTTCGACACCAGCCTGACCAATATGGTGAAACCCGGTCTCCACTAAACACAAATAATCAGCTGGGCATGGTGGCACATGCCTGTAATCCCAGCTACTTGGGAGGCTGAGGCAGGAGAATCGCTTGAACCTGGGAGACAGAGATTGCAGTGAGCCAAGACTGAACCACTGCACTCCAGCCTGGGCAACAAGAGCGAAACTCTGTCTCAAAAAATAAATAAATAAATAAACATAAAATTAGTTTGCTAGTTCCATGATTCATTTGTTTAAAAATAAGACCAAGAGCTTGCAAATTTTATTTTATTTGTTAAATAAGTAACTTTATGTCATGATACCCTCTCACGTTTCGTCTCAGTATGAGAAGACTTTTGTTTAAAACCAAAATACTGTATGCATCATTTGTTATTAAACCATATACAGAACAAGTTTTGGTAATAGAAAGGAACATTAGAAACCCTGGGAAAGAGCATTATTTAAAAATCCACATTGATTTACCTCAGAAAGTGAACAACTTTCAAATTTAGTTATAAAACGAAGCTCACACATACCATCATCACAGCACGTATGTAGATTTGCTTAAAGTGAAATAAACCTGAAATGATTTTAATTTCTCCATTTTCAGACTTGAATCAATTCTTGGGCTTAGACGGCAACATGAAGCAAGCTTGAAATTTAATGAAATGACCAAATCCAGTCTCTTTGTAATCTGCTCAGTAACTGAGCTCTAGGGTAATCTCCTGCACAGCATACAGAAAGAGCTTTGGAATTATACATTGTAAACTAAAATTAATCAGAGAAAGTGTATGCCAATTTTAATAGCAATTCCTACTTGCTTGGCTTTCCAACATCTGCCAATGCTAATAATATTTAACTGACAAACTGCAGTGGGGAAAAGCAACAGAACTTTAAACATAATCAAGCTTTCTAAAGAAAGACATCATGCACAATGCTTCCTTCCCTTAAGAAATATTCAGCTACCTTTTTGGTTGCAATTATTCCATAAACATTATTAATGGTGTATTCTCAAAACACTGTGCTTTTTAACTGGCACTTAGGAAAAAAATTCATTCACCCATCCCCATCTGCCTCATTTGAAGGCATCATTTTTAAGCCTTGCTGCTAAAAGTAGAATTAAGTGATCTGGGGAATCACCGAACTCACAGGAAAGGTTTACATGCAGCTCTCTTCCGCCAAATTAAATGGAGAGAAGGCAGGCTACCCAAGCTATATTAACAGCATTCAGAATGCTGAATCTGTTACTTTTGATTCCCTTTTATTGACTGTTTACAGCTACAAAGAAAAAATTTTTCCATTAAGGGAAAACATTCTGGATTTTTTTTCAAGCAATTCCTAACAGCAGATGCTTTGTTCAAATGGGCAAAAAAAAAAAAAAAAGAAAAAGAAAAATAATAATGCCATTGCTTCATTTAAAGCTCTTTGGTGACTTCCCCTCAAGCCTGCTAGCCCAGGAGTTTTCTGCTAAAATACCTGCAAAATCCAATTTTAAAACTGTAACCTGACATTCTGGCCAAGAGACATTTAATCATGGATTCACTATTGCCACATGTGTGGCTTGTAAACCTATTCTGAGTCGAGCAGAGTGCTAAGCACTTCACACAGTCTCTTGATCCTGGAAAGGATGCATTACCAATCCCGTTTAGTGGGTAAGGAAAAGGAGGACTGAAGGTGAGGATGTGCCTCAAACCACAGCCAACGGTGGCCCCTGGACTCACAGCCTGCCCATTTCCCCACGGCTTTAATTTTCAACCAAGCTTCTTCGTTCCTACGTGTTCCTCTCCCCAGGACCTGGAGAGCGTGCTGGTTAGCAGCTAGGCGTGATGACTTTGCACCTTGAAAGCACTTTACTAAAACCAGGCCTTTTCCAGGTTGAGGGGAAGGGTGGCATCCCGGATTCAAGCAGGTGAGACCCAGGTAACCGGGGAGCGGCTCCTGGAGGCCTCTTGGACCCAGAAGCGCCGAGTCTCACACACCTTGCCCGCAGTTCCTTCTCTGGGCACGGGTGGAGCGCAGCCAGGCCGCCCTGGCTGAGGCGGGCATGCCTTCCCAGCAGCCCGGGATGCCCCGGACCCAGGGACCCGAGGGTGGGGGCCCTGCAGGTCTCGGGGACTGCGGCGGGGAGCTCGGAGAGCGGAGCTGCCCCCGCCGCGCCACTTCAAGAACAAGTTGGTAAGGTCCGCGCCGGGGACCAAAGACCCCGGGCGGCGGCGGGCGGCGGGA
Organism: Piliocolobus tephrosceles; assembly: GCF_002776525.5. Classification (NCBI taxonomy): domain Eukaryota; kingdom Metazoa; phylum Chordata; class Mammalia; order Primates; family Cercopithecidae; genus Piliocolobus; species Piliocolobus tephrosceles. The sequence goes on along the minus strand of NC_045448.1, from coordinate 8,972,717 downwards.
TCCCCACAGCTCGCCGCCGACCCCGACTCTGGCCAAAGTTGGCCGCGCTGCGGGGAAAGGACCAGGCCGGGGAACCCCGCGAGGGCCACGAGGCCGACAGAGGGGAGGTCTTACAGAGGCCCAAGGTGGCCATCACCCATCTCCTCCGAGCCACCTAGGCGGGAACAAAGGGCTTCTGTCTCGGGCAGGGTTGGCCCGGCCGCGTCCGGCTTCGGAGCAAAGAAAGTTTTCCCGGGATGCGGATGCGGGAGCGGCGGGCGGGGCTCCGGCGCGGGATACCTGCGGCCGGAGCCGCCGCACAGGCCGCCTCACCTCTTCGATGGCCGCCACGGTGTTCCGGCACTGCGCCGTGCGGGTGGTGAAGCTGGAGGCCGTGGGCGCCTTGTAGTCCTCATGGGTCTCGGCCACGAATTCCGACACGGAGATCTGGTCCGGCATCGCCTCGGCGCGAGGGCGCTGGCGCACGGCCGCGGGGGCGCCGCCGCCTCAACCGCCGCCGCGGGCTCCGACCGCCGCTCGGACGCCGCCGCTGCCGCCGCCGCTCCGGCCCGCGGACAAAGGGGAGAGCCGGGCGCGGGAGCCGCGCGGGGCCTGGCGGCGGAGCAGAGGCGGCGCGCAGCCCCGCGCAGCTCGGCCGGTCCGCCTGCCTGCGCGCCGAGGGCTCCGCGTCCGCCGCCGCCGCGTCCTCTCAGAGCGAGCCCCGAGGCGGGCGCGCACAGCCGGCGGGAACTACCCGCCACCCAGCCGCGGGCCCCGACGCCTCCCGCGGAGAGGGGCGGGTCCGGACCGGGGGCGGTGGCCGGCCGGGCGTGGGGCGGGGCGGCGGGAGGAGCGGGCCGCCAATCGGCGCCCTCGCCGCTGCCGCGCCGCCGGGAAGCGGAGCCCGCAGGAAGGAAGGCGGCGCGCGCCCCGGCCCGCCGAGCCGTTCCTGGCCGCCGCGCGCCGCATTGTCTGGGCGTTCGGGGCCCCGCGCGCCGCACCCATACCCCGCCCCCGGCCGGCGAGGGTGCGTGTGGAGGCCCCGACTCCCACCCGCGGCCGGCGAGGGTGCGTGTGGAGGTGCGCCCGGCCGGAGTCCGGCCCTGTGCGCGCCAACCGCCCCCCGCCCATGGCGCGGAGCACCTCTGGGCTCCCCACTTGAACGGCGGGCCGCGCCGGCCCATGAGGAAAGCGGGGTGCGGAGCTCGCCCCCTGCCGGAGGATGCGCTCCGCCCGCGGGCACCCTGCGGGGACCACAGCCGGACACCAGAAGTGACCAAACCGTGAATGTGCGCTTTGCGTGCAGTCATTGCATCCTCGCAGCCCTAGGAGTCAGATGAAGAGATGGGTGCTTATTTTATATAGGGGACACAGTGTGCCCAAGAGCACGAGATAAATGGCCGGGTGGGGGTTTAAACCCATGTCCTCTGACTCTAATGTGAGTGCTTCAGAACGGTGAGGGACCCCTACTAAAAGTCCCAGTCGCGTTTCCTAAGCTGCCCAATGATAGGTATCTCGGTTATAGTTTTAGGGTACTAGGCCAGGACCCACCTGGGAAGGCTACTGAACGCCCTGTAGTGGTATTCCTGCAGGCAGGGGAGGGAACCGAGGGGGTGCAGGAGGAGGAGGAAGGGGAGAACGTGCAACAGCAGCCAGTCAACCTCTCAAAAAACCGGCCACTAAAGGGTTCGAACTGGTACCGATTTTCATTTACAGCTCTTAAGGAAATTCTCAGTTATATTGAAAAATCCAGAAGCTCTGAAGATACCAGTCAAATAAAATCACACCCTATAACTCTACACCAGACTTGTGGCATGGTTTCTGTAGCTGCCAGCAATAAAACCAAGAGAAACTTTACAAAAACCTTTTGTTCATCTGAAAAGGAGGAAGTGTGAGAGACATTGGAAATTCAATATGTCAGACAAAGCCGTCTCCTGACACTGCAGGACAGTGGACCAGTCAAACAATCTTTTTAAAGCTCCCATGTAAGAAGTTGCTATGTGAGGTGGCAGCTTGGGTCAGACATTATGTATGGCCTTTGGTATTTTAGTAGCCACTGCATGTAAAATTTAACTTTCTAAAATCGCTATATTCGTGGATAGCTTTTATCATTGCACTAAACAAGTTACAATTTAAAAACTGTTTCTTATATTTTTTCATCCTTTTAGTGTCTGAAGTTTTCCTCTATTTGCAGCCTTCTACAATTCATGTTTTGTGTTTATTATTTATATTAATACATCTTCTGCAACACCAGGCAGATTCTGTTCCCTCCTACCTAGTTTCCCAGTCACAGTTTTTGACATCAGGGAATATCCTGAATAACTTTTCAGGTCTTGATTTGTAGAGGGCTGGTCTCCATGAGTCTGTGAGGGATCTAAGAAAGAAAGTCGGGTTTTCCTTGATGTCTAGTACAGCATTAACCAGACTAATCAATACTTCTACAAGGACAAAGTTAAGCTTGGTATTCTCTGTTCTCTCTTTATGTGCAACTTCGGTTCTTGTTTGTTTTAGTTTAATTTTGCAGGTACAGGAAACTTTAGTAGCCTCAAAAAAATAAAATTGCAAAGCTGTGTTGCATTGCAAGGCTGGTGGAAAACAAGTAGTTACCAAGTTCATTGGTGGCCTAAAGAGGATACCAAATTGATAGAATGCTAGAACCATTTATTCCTCCATCATCCCGTAGAAATCTAACTTGCCTATTGCATAAGCCTAGAATTAAAGCAAGACCAGAGCAAAACATTGTTAATGCCTTTCTGAGATTAATATAAGAAAGAGTAGCTTCCAATAAATAACAAAATTAAAGTTCAACATGGATCAAGGAAACACTACACATACTCATTTTTTTTAATGCTTCAGAGGAAGAAGAGTATGCTGATAATGTCATTACAGGCCTATACTCCCTTATCTAGAATTATTAAATCTAAAAAACCCTGAAAATGTAGCTTTACAAATAGTTCTTAATAGTAAAATTCAGCTGAAATGAACTGACGTGAGGCTATGTGTGGTCTTGTTTAACCTACTTCATGTGAATATGTATGTTTTGCTGCAAAATATAAATATGGTTGATTATGAAGTATTGCCCCAGACCTTACTGGGGGTAATTAGGAATATATATTATATGCAATGTGTTACCTTTCTAAAATCCAAAAATTTGAGAATCCACACATATCTGGCCTTTGGGGTTTCAGTAAGAGATTGTAGGCCTGTGTTATTTAAAAAAAAAAAAAAAAAAAAAAAAAAAGAAGAAGAAGAAGGAAGAAGGAGAGGGAAAAGAAGAAGAGGAAAAGGAGAGAATGAAAACGTGATGTTGAAGACATCCTTTCCAGAGAAGAGGCTCTCCTCTCAAAAATGAAATTTTTAGCAACCCAGTGTGATTAACAAACAGCCCATTTTCCAGAGGAATCTTCTGCCTCTACTAGTTCACAAGAACCTGGGATTTATCACCCTCAGATCAAGGTGTGAAATATGTTCTTGACTCTGAAATTTGCTTGAGGGTTGGCTGGTTTACACAAGACTTGTCCAGTTCACTTGCTATTAACTTGTAAATGATTACTCTTGGAATGGGCAAATGTGTGCTTTGAAAGAACTATGGTAAGAAATAGAAACAACAACCTAAAAACCCTAGTGATGTGAACATGTAAGTATAACTGAAAGTTTCTTTTCGTAACTTAATAATGCTCTCCCCAAAATCATGGTGCTGAAGGGATCCATTTATCCCCAAAGTGAGAGAAAATTGAATACATTTACCACAGTTATCTCACTGTAGCACCCAGAAACTATTTTACAAATGAAAACTTGGGTTTTGGTAATAAATTGCTTCTCTGTGGTAAGTAAGCTAGCCTCCCTAAAGAGTGTAGCTTTGACTAGCTAATTTCTAAGCTGCCTCCCTGCCCTGGTGTTCATGCTACCATTTTCTGTGTTTTATGTTAGTTTAGACACAAGAGAGAAAAATGCCACAAAGCATCGTTAAACATTAGTACTGAGACTCTAATTATTGTCCTAGACTTTTGAGAATGAGGCATGTTTTAGATGCCATTGGGAACTAAACTTTTGAGAATGTGATCATTTTGTTAAGATGGTAGATTTAGATAACAAGCAGATTTATTCATTGCTAACTTTACAGATACTTGAGGCCTGTTCATTTTTTTATTTTAACACAGCAGTTTCAATAGATGACATACTCGTTACTGAACTGGAAAGACAGTATTAGGTAAATTAAATATTATCAGTCATATACTGAAGTCACTTGTACTGGCACCAGAGACCTGATTCTTCAGTTTGCAGGAATTTTCCAAGTTGTTGGTTGTATCTCTTCTGTGTGGTAGAAATATGATATCATGGTGTGCTAGTGAACATCTCTTCCCAACTCCATATTCTGGTAGTTTGAAATTGTCCATCGTGGAGTGTTTACACCAGGGAAATTGGTAAATGATAAAAATCAAAGGCTGATTTATTGTTTTGTTGATTGTCTAACTTAATAAACTTAATGCAGTTATAGAGAAAATGTCATGCAGATTAGACTTAAAGTGTGTGTCGGGTCTATAGCTATCACATTGTAAATAATGAATAATGAAATTTTTGAGGAAATACCCTTCTAATATTTGCAAACTAGTACATGATTCAGTAAAAAGGTCACTCATGTCATTGACAGATGAATAAAGTTATCGCATGCATCTTCACTGTTTCAGTTTTGTCTTATTGATGTAAACAAAAAAGTCAACTTATATTCAGGTTGAAACTACACTCATTTGTCAATGATATGAGCAACTTCTTTGCTGAGCTGGACAATAACAAGCATTTATTTATAGTCTTATTTTGTCAAATTGTGGTTGAATTGCAGACACAGATTGGCTATGGATGAAAGCATTCTGTGAGAATCAATTAGCTATATGGAATTTACAGTAAAGAGTAGTGTGTAATTTGTAATTACTCACAAATTGTGTGCTACACATCTTTTAAATCAGTAAAAGTTAAAATAAACGTATTTACTTATGTTCACACATACACTTTTTCAGAGAGTAGATTGTTAAACATTGACCAGCCCACTTCTGAGTATAATTGTATCATCCTTGTCCAGAGCCAGGGCATTGGAACTCCCAGCTCTGAGTCACTCTTATGGAATTAAAACACATACAGGATAAAATCTCAGTAAATTGGACTATGTGAGCAAAGGAACTTGTGTTAATAAAAAGTATTTGTCTTTGAGTTGTTAAGAAAATACCATGTGTTGTTTTCAAGTACTTGGAACAACACAACCCAGTACCAACAGAGGGTGTGGTTTGTTTTAATGAAAGAGCAAAAAAGAGTTTAATAAGCACTCTGTATGTAAATAAGTTTTGCTAAAGCTTTTTAAGTGTGCTTGCAATAATTTATCTTCTTGAGTCAAATCAGTCTCTTCTGCCTCCGTGGAGACCCATTCCTCATTTTGTAGGGCCCTCTCTTAGGTGGTACAGAAATCCACTTGTGTCTTATCTGAATATGTTCTCCCTGGGCTAAAGAATGTCCAGTGGTTTCCGTTTGGCCCCCAGATAAGGTTTAAACTCCTTCGTCACAGTTTGTTCCAGCCTTTTCCCCAACTTCCTTGACTCTGGCCCTCCCCACACCATGTTTTGACCCAGAGATCTGCAAACTGGCCCAGGGGCCAAATACAGCTCACAACTTGTTTTTATAGTGTTTGTGAGCTGAGAATGGTTTTGACACTGTTTAATGGTTGAAGAAAATGAAAAGAAGAATAATATTTCATGACGTGTGAAAATTATGTGGAACTCAAATTTGAGTGATTATAAAGTTTTATCAGCAGCACCACACCATTCTTTCACCTCTTACCCACGGCGGCGGAGTTGAGTAGTTTCGACAGACATCAAATGGCCCTCACACCTAAAATATTTACAGTACTGTCTGGCTCTTCATAGAAAAAGTTTGCCAGCCCCACTTTCACCACACCAAGCTTGCCATGTTTCCCAGCTCACGGTGCCCTCGCGTGCCATTAAGTTGAATGCAGTCTCCCTGCCTTTCATCTGTTTCCCATAGGGCAAGTTAACTCACCATTCACTGAGCACATTATGGATTTCTCCGTGACCCTTCATGGGGACTCTGCCTGGAGCACTCTTCCTCTTGTCCATCCGGCGAACTTCTGGTCCTCTTTCAGGGTCGAACCCAAATCTCCCCTCCAGACATCATTTTTGAAGTCTCTGGACAGAACCATCTGAGTTTCCGCTGCTTCCACAGTGCTTTACATATAGCCTAGTGCTGTTGTGAGGGGATGGAGTGAGGAGCACGCTGTGAAGTGCCACCCCTGCCCTTCCTCGCTGCCCGTGCACATCAGCGTCCTCTATTCTCATTGGCATGTGAAGTAATTGTTGTGGCCAAGGAATGATTCAGACGAGATGGGAGCACTCATTTCATTGAACTGGTAAGTCTCAACTTCACTCTAGAAACACAATGCTTCTCTTACCCCAAAGCACCGGATGCTTGCATTATACAAATGTTCACATTAGATCATGACTAGAACGTCTGTTTTCTCAGCTCACTGCAGTCACTACGCTCCTGGGAGAGGGGGAAGTGTTTTATTTATCTTTGTATCTCTAGCTCCAAAACAGAGCAGGCAGGCACACAGTAGGTGCTCCATAAATGTTCATAGAATTGAACTGCATGGAGGTGCTAATCCTTCAGCATACAAAATGAGAGAAGACGTGTTAATTCAGTGTCAGGAAAAGCCATTGGTTTGAGATATGTGAAGGCACAGTGGTTTCCTTTCCCCCCATGATGGGGGTCTTCTCTCCACTCAAGTATTCTGGTAAAAATATGTTTATAGACAGAATGCAAGCAGTGGTTGGGAGGGCAGTGGTGATTCGATTGGGTCCCTTGCCCCATTACAGACTGAAATGTCTTTTTCCCTCTACGTCAGGAGCCTCCGTTCGGTTCCAGTTTCAGTATGGTGGTGGTGTGACACCATCACATATGAGCTGAGGACTCCTGTCCCCTCAACCCTTGCTACTCAAAGTGTGGTCCCCAGATCAGCTGCACTGGCATCACCTGGGAGCCTGGTAGAAATGCAGAACCTTGGGCCTGCTGGATCAGAGCCTGCTCTTCAGCAAGATCCTCAGGCAATGTGTTTGCACATTACAATTTGAGAAGCGTTATTCTAGCATAGTGTGGATACAGCATAAGCGAGGATTGATACTCCCACTTGTCAGAAGCCAGTATTCCAAGTTAGGTAAACCATACTGATGGGACTCAATAAAACCTGAAGGGTTAAGGTTTTTTCCAGTCCTAAGATTTAGGAAAGTTCCTTTCTGAAGTGCCATGCAGTAATATACTCTGTCTAGCTGCTGCTGTATACTGCGTTTCTCATTAATTTAACTAATATTTACTAAATACCTAGTATATGCCAAGCACTGTCCTCAAAACTAGGATGTAGTAATAAACAAGCCAGAGAAGGTGGTGGGTGCTTTAGAAGTTAGATCTAGCAGGAGAAGGCAGATAGTAAGTAAATACACAACTAATCACATAAGTCCTATCGAAGGAAATGAAGCAGAGGGATGGAATAAAGAATATTCTGGTAGGGTAAAGTGGCTATATCCAAGAGGACAATCAGGAAAGGCTTCTGGGAGGAAGTGACATTTGAACTGAGTCCAGAATGAGAAGGAGCAGCTGAGTGCGAATCAGAGAGGAGAGTGTTACAAAGGAACAGCAAATGCAAAGTCTGAAGCTGGAGTTAAGTAGACCTTGTGAGAAGGTCAGGACAGCTGGAGCTCTGGGAGCAAGGCAGCAATAGCTGTGGCTGGGAGCTGATGCTGAAGAGGTGGACAGGACCCCAGGGGTGCAGAACCTCAAAATCTTCTTGGGCTTGTTGTTTGTTTTGTTTGTTTGTTTGTTTGTTTTTAGAGACAGGGTCTCACTCTGTCTACCAGGCTGGAGTGCAGTGGCGCGATCACAGCTCACTGCCGCCTCGACCTCCTTCTCCATCTCCTCCTTGGATGTGTTTTTTACAAGCAGAGGGCCTGCATGATTTGCTTCACACTTTATAAAAGGTCATGTTGGCTGCACCTGGAGAAATGATTATAGAGGGGCAAGTGTAAAGGCAAAGCAGTAAAATAAAGTACTAATTCACAATGGATAAACTGGACTTCAAAAATAAAACTTTTGTTCTGCAAAAGACACATCAAGGAAGTAGAAAAAAAAAAACCTCACGGATTTTAAGGAAATGATTTTTGGGTTTTCTTTGGTTTTTTTGTTTTGGGGTTTTGTTTGTTTGTTTGTTTGTCGGTTTGTTTTGAGACAGGGTCTCGCCGTGTTGCCCAGGCTGGAGTGCAGTGGTGCAATCGTGGCTCACTGTAGCCTTGACCTCCCTGGGCTCAGGTGATCCTCCTACCTCAGCCTCCCAAGTAGCTGGGACTACAGGCATATGCCACCATGCCTGGCTAATTTGTTTTGTATTTTTTAGAGAGACAGGAGTTCTACTATATTGTCCAGGCTGGTCTCAAACTCCTGGGCTCAAGTGATCCTCCTGCCTCGACCTCCCAAAGTACTGGGATTACAGGCATGAGCCACTGTGCCGGGCCATAATGAAATATTTGTCAATAAGGTATCTGATAAGGGACTTGTATCTAGAATATTTAAAGAACTCTTACAACTCAATAATAAAAGACTACTCAATTTTAAAATGGACAAAGAATTCAGATAGACATTTCTCCAAAGATGATACACAAATCACTAGGCACGTGAAAAGATGCCCAACATCATTAGGCATGATCCCAACGTCATCAGGGAAAGGCAAATCCAAACCAGGATGTGCTACCATGTCACACCCACTAGGATGGTGATATAGTTTGGCTGTGTCTCCACCCAAATTTCATCTTGAATTGTAGTTCCCATAATTCCCATGTGTTGTGGGAGGGACCCAGTGGGAGATAATTTAATCAGTGGGAGATAATTTAATCATAATTTAATCATGGGGACTCCATACTGTTCTCATGTTTTTGGGATGGAGTCTCACTCTGTTGCTAGTTTGGAGTGCAGTGGCCTAATTTCTGCTGACTGCAACCTCTGACTCCCTGGTTCAAGCGATTCTCCTACCTCAGCCTCCTGAGGAGCTGGGATTACAGGCACCCGCCACCATGCCCAGCTAATTTTTCTATTTTTAGTAGAGACGGGGTTTCACCATGTTGGCCAGGATGGTCTTGAACTCCTGACCTGGTGATCAGCCTGCCTCAGCCTCCCAAAGTGCTGGGATTACAGGCATGAGTCACTGCCCCTGGCCGAGATCAGATGGTTTTATATGGGGAGACCTCCTTCGCTTGGCTCTCATTCTCTCTTGCCTGCTGCCATGTAAGACGTGCCTTTCGCCTTCTGCCGTGATTGCGAGGCCTCCCCAGCCACATGAAACTGAGTCCATTAAACCTCTTTTTCTTTATAAATTACTCAGTCTCAGGTATGTCTTTATCAGCACTGTGAAAATGGACTAATACAGATGACTAGAATAAAACAGACAATATGGCTGGGCGTGATGACTTATGCCTATAATCCCAGCACTTCGGGAGGCCGAGGCAGGCAAATCACGAGGTCAGGAGATCGAGACCATCCTGGCTAACACAGTGAAACACTGTCTCTACTAAAAATGCAAAAAAAGAAAAAAAAAAATTAGCCGGGCATGGTGGCAGGTGCCTGTAGTCCCAGCTACTCAGGAGGCTTAGGCAGGAGAATGGCGTGAACCTGGGAGGCGGAGCTTGCAATGAGCCGAGATCACGCCAAAAAAAAAGAATAAAATAGACAATAACAAGTGTTGATGAAGATGCAGAGAAACTGGTATCCTCACATGCTGCTAGTGGGAATGCACAATGGTGCAACCACTTTGGAAAACAGTCTGGGACTTGCTCAAACATTTAAACATGGAGTTGTCGTATGACTTAGCAATTTCACTGCTAGATATATACCAAGAGAAATGAGAACACATGTTCCCACAAGAACGTGTTCACAAATGTCAACAGCAGCATTATTCATAATAGCCCAACAGTGGAAGCAACCCAAATGGTCATGAACTGATGAATGGGTGAACAAAATGTGGTGTAGTTTCCTGGGGACCATAACAAACCACTGGAAACTGGGGGCTTAAACAGCATGCATTTATTGTCTCCGTTCTGGAGGCTGAGAGAGAGAGACCAAGGTATAGGCAGGGTCAGTTCCTCCAGAGGCTGTGAAGGAGGCTCTGTTCCAGGCCCCTGTCCCAGCTTCTGGTGGTTTCCTGGCCATCTTTGTCATTCTTCAGCTTGTAGACTTACCACCCAGAGCCCTGCCTTCATCTGCACTTGGCGTGCTCCCTGTATGCATGTCTGTGTCCAAATGTCCCCTTTTTATAAGGACACCAGTCATGTTGGATTAGGGACTCACTCTGTTCCAGTATGACATCATCTTAACCAATTACATCTGCAACTATTTCCAAATAAAGTCACAGTCTGAGGTATTAGGGGTTAGGATTTCAACATATGAGTTGGGGGACATAATTCCACCCATAAAATAATGGAATATTATCTGGCTATTAAAAGGAATGAAGTGCTGATACAAGGATGAACTTTGCAAACACTGTATTCAGTGAAAGAAACCAGTCAAAAAACATCACATGTGATATGACTCTGTTTGTATGAAGTGTCTGGAAGAAGCAAATCTGTAGAGACAGAAAGTAGATTAGCAGTTGCTTAGGGCAGGGAAGGGGATGAAAGAATAACATGGTGAGAGATACAGGGTTTTTTGGGTGATGAAAATCTTCTAAAATTGACTGTGGTAATGATTTTACAATTCTGTGAATATGTTAAAAACCCTTAAGTTGTACATTTCTTCATTTCATTTTATGTTATTTTACTCTGAGACCGGGTCTTGCTCTGTCACCAAGGCAGGAGTGCAGTGGCACAGTCATGGCTCACTGCAGCCTCTACCCCCATGGGCACAAGGGATCCTTCCCCCCGAGTCTCCCAAAGTGCTAGACTACAAGGGTGCACCACCACACTTGGACAATTTTTAAAACTTTTTGTAGAGATGGGGTCTCACTGTGTTGCTCACGCTGGTCTTGAACTCCTGGGCTCAAGAGATCCTCCCACCTCAGCCTCCCAAAGTGCTGAGATTATAGGCATGAGCCACTGTGCCCGGCCAAGTTGTACAGTTTAAACGGTGGAATTATATGGTATATAAGTTAAATATCAATAAAGCTGTTACAAAAGCTCTACAAAATAGTGTTTAAAAAAATGTTAAGGACTAAAAAAGTGAAAAACAAATGTGTGGACTCAAGAGTTTGGAGCTCAAGTTCAAATCATGGTCCTGCCATCTTCTCTGACCTTGAATGAGTTCCTCTGGGAGGCTTCATTTCTTCATTGGAAAGATGGAATGAGGGAAGAAAGGTACTATCACATATCTAGTGGGGTTCATATAGGAATTAGAGATTAAGTAAGAGAAGAGTTACTTATTTTAGAATTAGAGATTATCTAAGTAAAAATACCTAACACATAATAGTTGCTCAATAAAATATGTTATTAATCATACATTTTATATCCCACTCTTGAAAACATAGTGTGATTCACCGGGCGCAGTGGCTCACACCTGTAATCTCAGCACTTTGAGAGGCCGAGGCAGGTGGATAACTTGAGGTCAGGAGTTTGAGACCAACCTGACCAACATGGTGAAACTCCATCTCTGCTTAAAAAAATACAAAATTAGCCGGGCCTGGTGGCACATGCCTATAAACCCAGCTACTTGGGAGGCTGAGGCAGGAGAATTGCTTGAACCCAGGAGGTGGAGGTTGCAGTGAGCCGAGATCATGCCATTGCACTCCAGCCTGGGCGACAAGAGTGAAATTCCATCTCAAAGAAAAAGAAAAGCAAAACCCAAAAAACAAAACAAAACAACACAACACATAGTGTGATTCTATAACTGATAAATCTTTATTTGGTCATTAAAAAAAAAAAAAAGATCAGCCGGACACGGTGGCTCACGCCTGTAATCCCAACACTTTGGGAGGCCAAGGCGGGCAGATCAGCTGAGGTCAGGAGTTGGAGACCAGCCTGACCAACATGGAGAAGTCCCGTCTCTACTAAAAATACAAAATTACCAGGGCGTAATGGTGCATGTCTGTAACCCCAGCTACTAGGGAGGCTGAAGCAGGAGAATCTCTTGAACCTGGGAGGCAGAGGTTGCGGTGAGCCGAGATTGCGCCATTGCACCCCAGCCTGGGCAACAAGAGTGAAACTCTATCTCAAAAAAAAAAAAAAAAAGTCAAGAAACAGCAGATGCTGGTGAGGCTATGGAGAAATAAGAACACTTTCATACTGTTGGCAGGAATGTAAATTAGCTCAACCATTGTGGAAGACAGTGTGGCAATTCCTCAGACCTAGAACCAGAAATATCATTTGACCCAGCAATCCTATTACTGGGTATATACCCAAAGAAATATAAATTATTCTGTTATAAAGATACGTGCACGTGTATGCTCATTGCAGCACTATTCACAGCAGTGAAGACACAGAATCACCCCAAATGCCCATGAATGATAGACTGGATAAAGAAAATGTGGTGTATATACACCACGGAATACTATGCAGCCATAAAAAGGAACAAGATCATGTCCTTTGCAGGGATGTGGATGGAGCTTAAAGCCATTATTCTTAGCGAACTAACACAGGAACAGAAAACCAAATACCATGTGTTCTTACTTATTAGTGGGAGCTGAACAATGAGAATGCATGGACACGGGGAGGGGAACAACATACACTTAGGCCTGTCAGGGTCGGGTGGGGGTGGAAGGAGGGAGAGCATCAGGATAAATAGCTAATGCATGTGGGACTTAATACCTAGATGATGGGTTGATGGGTACAGCAAACCACCGTGACACGCGTTTACCTATGTGACACACCTGCATGTCCTGTATATGTATATCAGAACTTAAAAAAGACTCTTTTAATACCTCTGAGAAAGCAAACTCCCAAAATGGAGCTAAGCCATAGAGGAAAAACATATTCCCTGGCATTATTCATGCCACAGGAGGACCCAGCTCTGCTGCTTTTCCACCTCTGACGTCTCTTCCCTCGACTTTTGTTTGTATTCCTTGAGCTGGTAATTGAAGCTGTCAGAGAAGGCTCATGCCGGTCAGTATTTCGTTGATGAATTCCAGCTGGGACTAAAGAGTGCTGCTGAGTTGGAGAAAGAGAGAAGGCCCTTTGGGAATGAGCCCATGCTCCGAGGCAGTGGGATGTGAGTATCCAGTCCATTCAGTAATTAACTCTGTGTCCAGCAAGGTTTTCCTGGCCATCCATTTGAGGTGCTGGCCTGAGTCAGCATGTGCCTGAAGAATGGAGTGAATACAGCAAGCCCCCTGGAGAATACATAGCTGAAATGAGGTTAGGATACACAGAGATTCCTGCCGCAGGTCTAAGTATTTCCTGGTGCTTTAAGGAGGAAATTAGAAAGAAATATTGTACTGGTCGCAGGTCTCTTAGGAGAGTCCATTTGAACATCTCCATCACAAAGCCTGGAGCCCTACAGTCGAATCGCGTACAGGAACCCAATTCAACGCTGCCATTCGGAGACCATGCCGTGTGCACATGCCAGACACTGGACTAGACTCTGGGAACACGGGGCTGAGGGTGTCATGGTGTCTGCAGAGGTGCTGGGCCTTTATGCCTCCTCACAGAGAGAGGAACACAGAAATAAATGACCTTCAGAAAGGCATTTCTCTATCCCATAGAACAGGGGCCCAACATAAGCCAGAGACAGATGCCCTGAGCCAACTGGATTACCTGCCACTTGGTGCCATAGTGATCTGGGTATCCAGGGCTGTTAAAGCCTCCTCCAAATTGCTTTTCTCCCAACTCTCTAGACTGTCTAATTGATTTCATCTGGTCACTAAGTCCCCAAATGGGTCTATCCCAACAGACCTCTCGTGATGACGTAATCTGAGCAGCTACAGCCTGACTTAGAACATATTATTGAGGGATGATCTCCTGAATTTTGAATCCCGTACCTCGCAAGCCTGTTCTGGGAGCTGCTTTCTTTCCCCAGAGCTCTCCTCACTGCTATCCTCATGCTAAGCACAGGTCCCTGCAGTTACACAGGCCAGCATCATCTCCTCCCCATTGAGGTGGTTGCCCACCTGTTGGGGGTATGGTGACAATGACCATGGGCTAGGCCCTCCCCGCTCTACCATCATTCCTAGGTTCAAAAGCGTTGCTGACACTTGCCCAATCGTAAGGATCTCCGGGACCCTTTGTAAAGTCCAGATTCCAGAAGGCCCTGGCACAGAACTGTCTTTAGGGGAGGGGTTTGGAAACCTGTATTTTTAATGTGTGCTTGGGAGATTTTAGACAAAGCAAGTTTACACAGCTTTATCTAACATTTCAGAGGAGAAACTCAAAACCAAGGATTAGGCCAGGCACAGTGGCTCACACCTGTAATCCTAGCACTTTGGGAGGTGGACAAATTGCTTAAGCCCAGGAGTTCAAGACCAGCCTGGGCAACATGGTGAAACCCCATTCCTACAAAAAATGCAAAAATTAGCCAGGCATGGTGGTGCACACCTGTGGTCCCAGCTACTTGGGAGGCTGAGAAGTGGGAGGATCCCTTGAGTCTGGGAGGTGGAGACTATGGTGAGCTGTGACGGCACCACTGACTGCACTCCAGCTTGGGTGACTGACTGCACTCCAGCTTGGGTGACTGACTGCACGCCAGCTTGGGTGACTGCACTCCAGCTTGGGTGACTGACTGCACGCCAGCTTGGGTGACTGTGCTCCAGCTTGGCTGACTGCGCTCCAGCTTGGGTGACTGACTGCACACTAGCCTAGGTGACTGTGCTCCAGCTTGGGTGACTGACTGCACGCCAGCTTGGGTGACTGTGCTTCAGCTTGGGTGACTGCGCTCCAGCTTGGGTGACTGACTGCACACCAGCCTAGGTGACTGTGCTCCAGCTTGGGTGACTGCACTCCAGGTTGGGTGACTGCACTCCAGCTTGGGTGACAGAGTGAGACCCTGTCTAAAAAAAATAAGGACTTTGCATTTCTTTCCAGGTCTATGAATGTGCGGGGCGAATCTTAGAGGTGAGTGGGTTTGTAAGTGAGCAGGCCCCTTCCTTAGAGCGCTTGCTCTTTCGCGTCTCTGGGGAACCACTTGCAGAATCGTGATCAGAAAGCAGAAAGTTCCCAAGGGATCTGAAAGTGCCCAACATTCACTCTGAAAGCGCTTGCCTAACCGCCACTCAGAGAGTGGTTGGTTGGCCTGTAGGATTTGGAGCTGTGGATGTTTCCTGCCTCTAAGCAGAAGTAATAACCCTTAGTCATATAAGAGACCTAGTCATGGCTCGAAACAGAGACTTCATTTTCTCAGTTCTGTGGAATTCCCAAAGTCTGCAAGGCCATATGTGTGGCTGTCTTTGCAAAGAGTTTGGGAGTTGTTTTCTTTTAACTTGGTTGGAGAGCAGCATTTAGTGAATGCTTCTGGGCAGCCCAGGGGTCAGATATCAGACCCCTGACAAGAGTGGGCCCCCTTGGGATTTGGAGCCATGCACTTTTCCTCCAAAGGTTTCTTTCTCTGTTGGTGTTTTTAAAACAGGGCTACACCCCATTACGTTTGCTCCAGTGTCCCTTCCTTTCTCTCCTGGACTCTCCCAGCCTGGTCAGGGTTTTCAGCCAAAGCTGACCTCACTGGCCGCCTCTGCATTGCATCTTGGTGAGTCCCACTTGCAAATGCCAAGAAGTGAGCTGTGCAGTTTGTTCAGGCCCTGTTCACATTTTCCATATGGCTCTGAGCATAACAGCACTGCGCCTGGACCTCCGGTCTGCACCCGGGTCCTGTCCTGAACCCTCCAGTGGGCAGAGCCCAGAATGTGGCAAGAAGGTCCCTGGCCGGGCCAGACCTGTGGAAATGGCTGGTTGGGCACACTGGATCAGTCTGAGTATGCTGGAGACAAGGCATGGAAAAGTCATGACCAAGGGATTCCATGGTAGGATTGCCAGCAAATCAGTGCCCCCTTTGTGCCCCACTCCATAATATGACACAGCAGTCCAGCCTGGGGCTGGCAGAAGCAAACAGCATGCCTTCCACATGCATCCCCACCACTGTACATCAGATAGAAAGCAGATGATGTTCTAATAGGGTAGGATTGGGCCCTTGGCTGAGTGGGTCTCAGCCCACCCGACTCGCAAGCTGGACTACCAGGGGTTCTATACTTCCCGAGTCTAAGACTCCATCAGCAGGGCACAAGACCCCACAGACACTCCAGCTTCTTTGCTCAAAAAGGCTAACCAGAAGAAGTAGAAAACATGGTTTTCTTTGATCAAGACCCCAGTGAGTGCCAACCCAAAGTCAACTGATCATTTGCTGCATGCTTCTGTGAATTTAATTTGCTCTTCTTCCTCATCTAGTTATCCAACCAGAAACCTTGGCACCGTCCTAGTCCTTCTCCTCCCTCATCCTGCAGTGCAAATCTAGGCAGTCACCGGGTCCTGATGATTCTACTTACATAGTACCCACCAAGTTGCTCCCTACCCTCAATTCTCCCCTCATCCCTCATCAATTCAGGCCCTCACCCCTTTTTTGTGAAAACAGCAGCACAACAAGTCTTCTTATCTCCAGCCTAGACAACTCTCCAATCCATCCTGTTTACGTGGGTGCCATAATTATCTTTCCAAAAGTGATTATTCAAAAATGCAAATCTAGTATGGCGCTCACTTAAAAATCTTTCAATGGCTCCCCGCAGTCTGTGAATAAAATACCAATTCCTTAGTGTGCTATATAAGGCCCTTTGCAGTCTAGACTGCTTAACGATTCAGCCTAATTTCTCAACAAATGTTGAATATATCCACAGATACAGTCACACCTAACTCATTCATTCATTCTCAGTTCCTGTTATGCCTCAGATCCTGTGCTAGCTCTGAGAATTCGGGGATGAGCAAGAGAGCCACAGTCTCTGAGCCCCTAGAGCTAGCAATCCAGAGTGAGAGCAGACTCTAACAAGAAGGTACAATTAAGTTCAAGTTCAGTGGGTGAACATGCCGGGGCTATTGCCTCACCTGGGTCCGGGGAGGGCTCTGATCCAGATGAATAAGGGAGTCCTGATGACTATGAGCTGGAAGTCGGTGGTGAGAGACAACGTGTGCAGAGTCAAAGGAGAGAGAGAGCTTCACCTAAGCTAGTGACTTCACCTAAGCTAGACTTCGCCTAAGCTAGTAGAGAGCCACGGAACCATTTCAGGCAGATTCGTCTTCTCAAAATCTCTCTCTGGCTGCAGTTTGGGGAATAGGTCAAACCACGTGTAGCTTCCCAAATTCTGTGCATTCTTTCACAAAACCCTGAGCACAAGCCCTTCCATCTTTCTAGAGGCTCTCTGCCCCTTGTCTGTCTGTGAATTCTTTCCCACCTTCCAAGACTCAGCTGGAAATCATTACAATTCATATACCACCCCTCCCCCTCTGCCTGCGTCCAGCTGGGCACATCAAGACCTACACGATTCCCTGCATTTCATGTCTTCTCTCTCCATGGGAGGAGTCCTATTTCATCCTAGACCCAGAACTCTCGCGAGGGTTCCATTGTCCCCAGATGCTTGTGTTTTTCACACAGTACATTTCAGAAAACAGGCTCCTGAAGGAGAAGAGGACTTGTATGCATCCTTCTGATCTTTTGTGGTGGGAAAACCCTTGGCTTTGTACCTAAGTTTGGCAAAGGCCTGATCAGGAAGGAAACCTAAACTTATTCTCTTTTTTGAGACAAGTTCTCACTCTGTCATCCAGGCTGGAGTACAGTGGTAAAATCATATCTCACTACACCTTTGAACTCCTGGGCTTAAGGGATCCTCCTGCCTCAGCCTCCCGAGTAGCTGGGATTATAGGTGCACGCCACCATCCCCGGCTAATTTTTTTGTTTTTTGTAGAGATGGGGTTTTGCCACGTTGCCCATGCTGGTCTCAAACTCATGAGCTCAAGCCATCCATCCACCTCATCCTCCTAAAGTGCTGGGATTACAGGTTTGAGCACCACACCCAGCCAGGAAGCCTAAACTAATGATGGCTCAGTGAACAGGCTCGTGGTAGGTTACATAGGCTGTGGGGTGCATAGCTCGGGGCACCCTTCCCATTGGAGTCATTGACCAGCTACAGATCAATTAGGCTTTTGTGGGGCCTGGGGTGCAGATGGCAGTGGAGTGTCTGGAGGAAGGGGTGCCTTCTCCCAATCACACAAATAGCTCAGTATGAGCTGGAAACAGTGAAGATGCTAGGTGAGTTTGATAAACTGAATAGTGTGTGTCTCTGATAAAGATGTAAGAAACTTGGTTTAGTTTATAATTTGTAAGTAGCTTCTAGCAGTTTTCAGTTAGGATTAACTGACTTAAGGAAGAGTGGGCTTATTTTTTTGGGAAAGGGTCTTAGCATTGGCCAGACAGAGGTGTTTACTTCATGTCATCTATGCCACACTGGAGGCTAATGATCTGGTCCGTTGCGAGCAGTGAATGCATTTGCTGAGGTTACAAGCAGTTTTTATTCCTGTGTACAGATTGGTGAAAACTGAGATTCATTTCATTCATTCATTCAATCCTTCATTCATTCACTCAATATATTTAGGGAGCATCTTTTTTGTGCCTGGAAATGTGCTATTTGTTTTATACATATCGTATGCCTAGAAAGCCCTTATTATGCATGTATTTATTATAATTCCTATTGCACAGCTTAATAAACTAAATTGAAAAGTACATCAGCCACTTAGATAGGATTTGGAAATGCAGAAAAAGGATGAGATCTCCTCTCTCTACAACCCTGCGATGGAGGTTCTAAAAGCAGCTCTTGAACTTTAAGCCCTAGAAGGATGCAAACGTCAGGAGGTGGTAAAAAGGAAGAGAAGAGCAGCTAGATTTAATTATGCTTAGATCTCTCTTGGCACAGACCATACAAAAGCCATGGCCCCTGCCCCAGTGGGCAGCAATTTAAGAGGCAAACAAGTGGCCCCATGCTAGCCAAGCATACACAAGGTAGGAGGGCATGAAATTAGCACAGCAACATCCAGGATCAAAAGCAATGTTTGATTTTATCTTCATAGGCAATAAAATGTGAAGTACATTCTTTGGCAGCAATCAGAAAGGCAGACTGCTGGCTTTTTGTAATTCTTTGAAGGTTTATAGCATGTCAGTTATCATAGCACTTCTGACAATGGAGACTTCATACCTTGAGGAGGAGCAGGTGAGTGTGCAAAATGAAATGTGGTTAGAATATTAAGGCTTGTGAGACAGTACTTGGCCCTCAAGCTATTCTGACTCTTCCAAGGTACATTCAGTTCAAGAATGCATCTCTGGTTTCTATTCCCAGTCACTCGGGAAATGACTCCTTGTCTGTAGATATTTGTTTTGCATGAAACCAATTATGATCGTGTTTCTCATGTGTAGATGTCATTGTTATCAGGCAGTTTTAGTTCAGTCCAGTACATTTATGTCTATGCAGTTAGTTTCTTGTAATTCAGGTTATTATTATTTTTCTGAGATAGAGTCTTACACTGTTGCTTAGGATGGAGTACAGCGGTGTGATCCTGGCTCACTGCAGCCTTGATCTCCCTGGGCTTGGGTGATCCTCCCATCTCAGCCTCCCGGGTAGCTGAGACTACAGATGCACACCTCCACACCCAGATAATTTTTGTATTTTTGCCTAGGCTGGTCTCAAACTCCTGGGCTCAAGCAATCCTCCCGGTTCAGCCTCTCAAAGTACTGGGATTATAGGCATGAGCCACCACATCTGGCCTGTAATTCAAATTTATCACACTTTCAAAAATACTTCTCACCTAAGATTACTTTATATGCTATTCTTTTTTTTTTTTTTTTTTTTTTTTTTTTTTTTTTTTTTTTGAGATGGAGTCTCACTGTTGCCCAGGCTGGAGTGCAGTGGTACGATCTTGGCTTACTGCAACCTCCACCTCCCGGGTTCAAGCAATTCTCCTGCCTCAACCTCCTGAGTGACTGGGATTACAGATGAGAGCCATCATGCCTGGCTAATAGTTGTATTTTTTAGTAGAGATGGGATGTTGCCATGTTGTCCAGGCTGGTCTTGAACTCATGACCTCAGGTGATCCACCCACATCAGCCTCCCAAAGTGCTGGGATTACAGGCATGAGCCACCACGCCCAGCCTGTATTTCATTATTTCATAGCCATCTGTTGAATTTAGTTTGATATATGAATAAACAATCACTGACTATATCCTGATGATTATCCCTTCAAGGTAAATAACCTCTTATGCTTGATAGTTCTTATAAAAAGTGCTAACAGTTTTGCCTGGGTCTGGAGCAGGTGTGGGCTAAGAGAGACCAAATGGTTTAGTGGAAGATTTTTAAGTGCTGGAAAAAGACAGTTGTGGATGCTTTTCTGTCTTCAGGAAGCCACTTTCTTTTTTTATTTTTTTAGACAGAGTCTCACTCTGTTGCTCAGGCTAGAGTGCAGTGGTGTGATCTCAGCTAACGGACACCTCCACCTCCCGGGTTCAAGCGATTCTTGTGCCTCAGCCTCCTGAGTAGCTGGGACTATAGGTGTGCACCACCATGCCCAGCTAATTTCTATATTTTTTCTTTAGTAGAGATGAGGTCTTGCTATGTTGGCCAGACTGGTCTTGAACTCTTGACCTCAAGTGAGGCACTCACCTTGGCCTCCCAAAGTGCTGGGATTATAGGGGATTATAGACGTGAACCACCACACATGGCCCAGGAAGTTTTATGTTTTGTTTTGTTTTGTTTTTTGAGACAGAGTCTCGCTCTGTCGCCCAGGCTGGAGTGCAGTGTCGCAATCTCGGTTCACTGCAAGCTCCGCCTCCCAGGTTCATGCCATTCTCCTGCCTCAGCCTCCCGAGTAGCTGGGACTACCGGCTAATTTTTGTATTTTTAGTAGAGACAGGGTTTCACCGTGTTAGCCAGGATGGTCTCCATCTCCAGACCTCGAGACCCACCCGCCTCAGCCTCCCAAAATGCTGGGATTACAGGCATGAGCCACTGCACCTGGCCGGAAGTGTTCTTGAAGTGACATGACTTTAGGATAGGAGAATACCTGCAGTGAGAACCAGGAAATGGCCCTGGAGAAGACAGACCCTCGTTTCCTATGGAAGAGTCTTTCAATCACTTGATTCCAAAACCATTTCTTCCTGCCATGTTGGCAATAAGACTCGTCCCTCTCAGCTTGCAGAGAACAAGACCAGAGGGATGGATCCCTGAGAAGTGAGTTGAATAGGAGGCGAGACCTGCCGGTCAGGTGAGGCCAGTGCTATCATGTGGCCAGCTGTCACCTGACTGCTGGCTGGAATAGCCAGGTAACCAGGTGGACATTGTGCCCAGAGAGAAAGCTCAGGTCCCTAAAATCATCGGCCCAGTGGCTGTGCAGGAAGGATGAGGACTTTCCAGGATTAAGATGACTGAGAAAATAGTAAATGGAGCAAAAGCTACCACTTTTTAACCACAAAAAAGCAATATTGCATCTATATCTAAAACTATAGGCACAGTTTATTCTTGTCAATTCCTTAGAATCTGTTTTGGGGTCAAATATTTTTGGATAATAAAGGGGGAAGGAAGTAACATTTGTGAGCACCTACCATGTGCTAGGTGCTTGATTTGCATTCTTTTTTCTTTAATGATTCTTTTTTTTTTTTTCGAGACGGAGTCTTGCTCTGTCACCCAGGCTGGAGTGCAGTGGCGTGATCTCATCTCACTACAACCTCCGCCTCCTGGGTTCAAGCAATTCTCCTGCCTCAGTCTCCTGAGTAGCTGAGACCATAGGTGTGCGCCACCATGCCCGGCAATTTTTGTTTTTTTAGTAGTGACAGGGTGTCGCCATGTTGGCCAGGCTGATCTTGAACTCACAACCTCAAGTGATCCTCAAGCCTCAGCCTCCCAAAGTGCTGGGATTATAGACATGAGCCACCATGCCCAGCCTGTTAGGCATGATATTTTGCCCCCATTTTACAGATGAAGAAACTGTGGCTCCACGAGATAAAGTCCCTCCCAGCTACTGAGGGGCAGAGCTTGGGCCACCATGCACTCTCCACTGTGCCGGTGCCTTTCTGTGAACAATCTTTCTTAAATCAGACTCTAGTGGCCCCGTGCAACAGTGGAGACCCCGCCTTCAATGCAGACAGTAAGGCCACTCCCATGCCAAAGTCATGTGTCCCTTTAAGTTTCTTGAAATGTGTGGCCGAGCAGTCAAGCTAAACCAGCTCCACGTCACACCTGTCCTGTCACAAAAGAAAAAAAAAAATTATGAAAGGGAAGGGAGAGTAGCCAGCTGTATTCGATCCACCTATGGGAAGGACATGCCAGAATTCGTCTAGGGTTCGTACCCTTGAGGAAGACGCTTGAGTCCTCCTCACCAAGTTACCCGCTGTGAGCACCTAGCCAGGAAAAAGGGATCCTGCCCCCGAACTATGACTTCTCCCCAAAAAGGAGCCGGTGAGTGGACATTGCCTTGCGGCCCAGCCCTCCTCCCCTTCCAGGTGACATAATGTCCAAGAAAGGATATCTTTGAGGAAGATGAAAGGTCAGTCAGTTGGAGTCTAGAAATCAAGGGAGTGGTTTTCTGGACTAACTACAATGGTGCGTGATCTCCCCTGCCAGGGCTGTTCCAGTTCCTCACCTGCCAGGGCTAATCCAGCCCCCTGCTGACAAGTCCACTGACCTGGGAGGGGACCCACACAGGCCTTCAAATGGCATCAGGGAAACACATCTTTCTCCTCCCAGACTATAAAGTTCTGGGTTTTCACTAGTCTGTCATGAGCCCAGATTATTCAGGGAAAGCCACAAACTGGAGAGAAGACCCTGGAATGGGGACAGGGGTGGTGCGTGGGCTTGTCGCAGAGCCAGCCATTGGGGGCCCATTGGGAAGGTAGACTCCGGGCCCTGGGGAGGATCAGGCAGCCAGGAACAGCATGATCAGGGAGGCAGCATCAAAGCCTGGCAAGGTCTTTGCCAAGGACCTGCTAATAGCTTCCATCTATCATCCGGGGAAATGATTTCTGGGGCTAGATAATTGACTTCTGTTCGTTGTGACAGATGAAGTTTTAAAACACCGGAGTCCTGTCTCTTTCATTACTGACGGGTTTTGCCTTGGGACGGCAGGTCAGTGGCAGGGAGGGAGAATGTGTGCTCAGGCCAGCGGGGAGGGGCGAGGCCTGTCTGAGACCCGAGCAGTTACCTGCATCATTTAGACCCCAGATTCCAGGGAATATTTGATGATCCCAAAGTTCTAATCTGAAGAGTTGCCATTACTTATACTCACACAGAGGTCTTTCTTTTCTTTTCTTTCTTTTCTTTCCTTTCCTTTCCTTCCTTCCTTCCTTCCTTCCTTTCTTTCTTTCTTTCTTTCTTTCTTTCTTTCTTTCTTTCTTTCTT
>NC_045448.1:8924286-8949354 GCF_002776525.5 Piliocolobus tephrosceles | reverse complement strand
CTTTCTTTCTTTCTTTCTTTCTTTCTTTCTTTCTTTCTTTCTTTCTTTCTTTCTTTCTTTCTTTCTTCCTTCCTTCCTTCCTTCCTTCCTTCCTTCCTTCTTTTCCTTTCTTTTCTTTTTCTTTCTCTCTTTTCTCTCTGTCTCTCTCTCTCCTTCCTTCCTTCTTCCCTCCCTCCCTTTCTCTCTCTCTTTCTTTCTCTCTCTTTCTCTTTTTTTTTTTTTTTTTTTTTGAGACAGGCTGTCTCTCTGTCACCCAGGCTGGAGTGCAGTGGCACTATCTTAGCTCACTGCAACCTCTACCTCGTGGGCTCAAGCCATCCTCCCACCTCAACCCCCCAAATAGCTGGGACTACAGGCACACACCGCCACACCCATTGTATTAGTCCGTTTTCACGGTGCTGATAAAGACATATCCGAGACTGGGCAATTCACAAAAGAAAGAGGTTTAATGGACTCATAGTTCGACATGGCTGGGGAGGCCTCACAATCATGGCAGAAGGTGAAAGTCATGTCTTACATGGCGGCGGACAAAGAGAAAGCTTGTGCAGGGAAATTCCTCTTTAGAAAACCATCAGATTTCGTGAGACTTATTCACTATCACGAGAACAGCACATGATTCAATTTTCTCCCACTGGCTCCCTCCTACAACACATGGGAATCAAGGGAGCTACAATTCAAGATGAGATTTGGGTGGGGACACAACCAAACCATATCACCTGTCTAAACTTCTTTTGTATTTTTTAGTAGAGATGGAGTTTTGCCATGTTGCCCAGGCTGGTCTTGAACTCCTGGCCTCAAGCAATCCACCTGCTTTGGTCTCCCAAAGTGCTGAGATTACAGGTGTGAGCCACTGTGCCCAGCCAACACAGAGGGTTTTTTTTTCTTGTTTGTTTGTTTTAATGCTTTTACAGTTTGTCAATGTTTATCACAGCTCTAATAACCAACAGGTACGTGACATGTTATGGTTTACAAAACTTCACTTGGTCATCTTGTGAATTAAGCCAAGGAAGGAGTGCCTTGTTATCTTCTCTGAAATTCAGAAAGGCAAAGTGATGTGCTCAGCACCACAGAGCAAAGAAAGAGCAGAGCTGAGGCCGGGCACGGGGGCTCATGCCTATAATCCCAGTGCCTTGGGAGGCTGCAGAGCGGTGGATAGCTTGAGTCTAGCATTTTAGACCAGCCTGGGCAACATGGCAGAATGTCATGTCTACAGAAAAGTAAAAAAAATTAGCCGGGCATGATGGTGTGCACCTCTGGTCCTAGCTACTGAAGAGCCTGAGGTGGGAGGATCACTTGAACCCTCAAGTTGAGGGCTACAGTGAGCCATGATTGAGCCACTGCACTCCAGCCTGGGCAACAGAGCAAGACTCTCTATCAAAACAAAACAAAACAAAACAAAACAAACACACAAACAAAAAGCAGAGCTGGGACTTGAATCCAGTCTTCCGGATCTGAAGCACCGTCCTAAACACCATCCCTCCTAAGCAACAACTTGTGAACACAGTGCCATTGCTCACTGCATTTTAAACAAATGTCCAAACTCGACGTGTCTAAGCTAAACTCACTTCCTCCTCTCCACCCCTCAACCCACTTCTCTCCTGGGATCCCCATTACATCTCAAGGTGTCCCCCTTCAAGACGTCCTCGAATTGTCTCCCCCCTTCCCTCTGCTCCAATTCAATCAGTCACCTCTTCCCTCATCTTCCTTTCAGGCTGGTCTTCGAGGCTGCCCGCACTTTCCTGTCCCTATTGTCCTGCTCAGCTCGGCCCCACCTCTCAGCTGGTCTCTCCTAGCTGCCCTTGAAAGCTGTCCCCACCTCAGTACCATCTACCTGGGGCACCTGTACACTGGCACAGCCGACCCTACCTTCCAACAACATGAGTTTCGCCACTATCTTGAATTAAGCACCTTATGTTACCAAGAATTTAACGGTGTTGTATACGTAATCAGCCGTCAAAAATAATTTACTGAATGAAATTCGATTTCATTCAGTAAATTGGGTTCCTCAGGAACAGGGGTCACACAGTGTGGTGTTTACCGGTGGACACCGATGATCCAACCCCATACATCTTTTGATGTATCTGATCAGCCAGTACCCATTTGTCCAGACGGCCATACTTGACCAATGGGTACCGGCTGATCAGATACATCAAAGGATGCCACCTGTCTACTCAAGCCTTCCAGGGCTCCCCTCTTCCTACTGAGTCAATACATGGACTGCTGAGCTTCACTTTCAATATACTTTATCCAATACCTCTGTATTAGTCAGGGTTCTTGCATTTTGAGAGATTAAAAACCCAATTCTAAAGACCTCAAGCACAATAAAGGGAACTTATTGACTTGCGTAACTAAGAAGCGTAAATATCAGGAAGGGGGTCCATTGAGCCAGTGGGTTTATAGCAGGCTGCCACATCCTAGGGTGTCTGTTCTCACGCTGCTAATAAAGGCACCTGAGAATGGGTAATTTATAAAGGAAAGAGGTTTAATGGATTCACAGTTCCACATGGCTGGGGAAGCCTCACAATAATGAAGACGGCAGAGGAGAAGCCAAGGCATGTCTTACATGGTAGCAGGCAAGAGGGTGTGTGCAGGGGAACTGCCCTTTATAAAACCATCAGATCTCATAAGACATTCATTACCATGAAAACAGTATGGGGGAGGCCATCCCCATGATTCAATTATCTCCACCTGGCCCCGCTCTTGACACTAGGGGGCTATTACAATTCAAGGTGAGATTTGGGTGGGGACACAGACAAACCATATCAGTGCCTGAGGCAAGATGTGGAGCTGGGCAAAGTTAAGTGGGAGCTGAAGAAGCAGAGATGATGGGGAGGAGTGGGGGCAAGTGATAGGAGCGTGAGGTCAGTCTTTGGGTCCTGATTTTTCTGCAGTCCCCACATGTTTGTATGAGCAGGGTGGGTCCATTTGTGGCAGCTATAATGGGTCCTGGTGGGTGGTAAGGGCTAAGGCTAGGACTGCTCAATCTGGAATCTGGAGGTGGGTGGAGAGACGAGTTTGACAGGGCCTTATGGCAGCACAATTGGTCAGGAACTTCCATCCTGTAAGAGAGCTATTTTCAGGTAACCCCAGCCCTCCACCCAGTGAAAATTATGTCCTTCCGTTTGAGAAGCCAGAGTTCAAGAACATCAGGGCTGCTGCCTTGAATAACTTTCTCATGTGCCTGAAATTGGGAACCAGCACCAGAGAGCTGTTTCCTGTGTCTTTCACTGTTACAACTTTGTCGTTGGTTCCTTTTTATCAACAACATGGGGTTTCTCCAATTTGTAGAGGATGAAGAGAAGCGGTGCAGGGTTGATGCAAGCTGGCGTAGCTGCGAGGAAATGTGTGCATCCCCAGGATGCAGAGCAAGGCCCTGGGGTTACAAAGCCAAGGCAGTGTAAGCACCAAGAAATTAGTAACAACTGTAAGTGCTCCAGGCACCTGCCAGTGTGCTGCCTGCAGTTCAATGCCGATGCATTCTTGGTTAGTTGTGTGTTGTGTATGTGTGTATTAGGAACCCATATGTATGCATACGTGTAGGGGTGGAGGCACTACCAATATCAATTCAGACCATTTTCACAATAAATTGTCATGTTCTACAGGCCTACTGGATCCTTGAGCGCCTTTTTTTGCTGCTCCACCCAACTCTGCAGAGGTGGAAGAGCTTTCTGAAGCCTGGGAGGGTCAGGGGAGCCTATGGAGGGTGCGTGGCACTCCCCTGGGACTCAGATCCAGCTCATGTTTACTGAGGGCCTGTTCCAGTGACGAATCCTCCCACAACAGTGCTGGGGAGGCATGAGTGACTCAGGAAGGATATGGGACTTGTCCAGGGGCACACAGATTCCAACATGGGAGGTGCTTTTTCCACCACTCAGAGCCCAGACTCTGTGGCCAGACTACCTGGTTTGCACCCCAGCTAGGCACTTGCTAGCTGTGTAGCCTCGGGCAAGTTACTTACTATCTCTGCGTCTGGGTTCTTCATCAAGGAATTACTGTGTTTAGCACAGAATAAATGCTATGTAAATGAACGCTTATCTTCTTAAGATGATTACATCACATGCTTCTGGAAATGATTTCCTCAGAGAAACAACAGACTAGAAGAACACGAAGGCTGTTTTCAAATGGAACCTCAGTAAGATTAATCGTCTTGGGAAAATTGGCCTTCTCTTTCCTGCCCTGGTCAGTACGTCCCTTACCAGGGGGCCCCAGTCTGGGACAAGGTCCTCACGGAGAAGGTCAGTCCGAGAGCTTCGTGGCTTTGCCCTCATTGGCCTGAATTAGATGGTCTGATGGCTGCTTGGAAAAATGCACTGCATTTTTTATGTATTTTCCCCATCAAAACACGTCTGTTTCGTTCTCTTTTAAAGGGCGTCCATGAGTCATTCGGCAGGAACAAAGAAGCTTCAGTTTGCGACTTCCATGGGGAAACAGTTTAAACAGTGTCGGCTCAGGTGGTTTTTTTAAAAATCTGAAAACATGCCTTAGAGGTGCCCTTAAGCACCTGATGGCAGCTGTTCTCTCTTGACAGCTGGATTCCAAATGTAAATATTATTTGTCAGAATGTGTCGGAATGATTTGCATACAGATGTGGACAGCCATCCCTCAGGGGTGTGCGGGGAGGCGTGTCCAAGGCCCTTTCTGCTTGTTCAGTCTGGTGGAACACAGTGCGGGTTCGCAGACGGCTCCACCACTGTGTTTCACAGGGAGCTCCAAAGCCGGGCCAGGATTTCTCTTCCTGAAGGCAACCCTCTGACTGTCCCACTCAATCCCCAAGTCATCAGCATGAGGCAGGAACCTGAGGCCAGGGGCCTGGGAGGAGAAGAGCAGGGAGTGCAGTCCCACAGGTCCCCTGAACCCTGACACCTTCACCCCTCAGAACCCCAAACCCAACCTGTCTGGGAGCAGACTCCCCTCCCTCAGCTCCCAGGTGCACCTGTTACCTGTCCACACGCGGCCACACACTGGGGGCTGGAGCGTGGGGTGAAGTGCACAGAGGTGGATTTGGGCACATGCCACTCCTCTCTAGAGGTAACTTCACTTCTCTGCCTCGGTTTCACCTGCCTCATAGGGTTGCTGTGAGAATTCGATGAAGTCGCGTGTGGAAAGTGCTGTAAACCAAAAAGAAAATTCTAAATTCTAAGCCCCATAACTGTCTGAATGGACCCCTCCTGTCAGCCAGGGGCATTCCAAATTCAACCTGAAAAACTAGTTCAGGCTGTGACGAGAATGTGGGGCTGGATATGCCTCATTACACCCTCCTCCCTTTTGGAATTACTGATAGAACACACTCTAAGTCTAAGTCTAAGAAACATTTACAGTCTAGTCTCTCTAAAGTCTGCTCCCTGGAGGCTGCCTCTGCATAATGGGAACTTGTTCTCCACAACCCCTTATCTTAGCCCAGACATTCCTGTCTATTGATTCTAGGTCTTTGGACAATAACTTAACTCTTTCAACCACCTGCCAATCAGACAACCTTTGAATTCACTCTGACCTGGAAGCCCCTGCTTCCAGTTGTCCTGCCTTTTCAAATTGAACCAACGTACGTCTTACAGGTACTGACTGATGCCTGTGTCTCCCTAAAATGTATAAAACCAAGTTGTAATCCAGCCACCTTAGGCGCACGTTCTCAGCACCTCTTGAGGGCTGTCATGGGCCATTGTTCGCTGAGATTGGCTCGGAATAAATCTCTTCAAATATTTCACAGTTTGACTCTTTTTGTCAACAGCACTAACCCACATAATAAATGCTCATAGTAAATGCCCAGCACATTACCTGTCATTGGCAATCAGTCAGTAAGTCCCATTGTAGCTTTCCTGAGTTATTACTCGGGACTTTCAACAGAGCTCCTCATTCTCATGCAATTTCAATCCATCCTCAACTTGGTTACAAGAGTTAACTCCCTAAATTCTTTTATTTTTCTTTTTTTTTTTTTGAGATAGAGTCTTGCTCTGTTGCCCAGGCTGGAGTACAGTGGCGAGATCTCGGCTCACTGCAACCTCTGCCTCCCAGGTTCAAGCGATTCTCCTGCCTCAGCCTCCCAAGTAGCTGGGATTACAGGCGCGTGCCACCATGCCTGGCTAATTTTTGTATTTTTAGTAGAGACAGGGTTTCACTATGTTGGTCAGGCTGGTCTTGAACTCCTGACCTCGTGATCCACCCACCTCGGCCTCCCAAAGTGCTGGGATTACAGGCGTGAGCCACTGTGCCCGCCACTGCGCCCACCCGGGGTAGCTCCCTAAATTCTTACGTGACTCTGAATCTCCTTAAAACCCTCCATCTATTTCCCATTGCTTCAGGAAAAAAATGTAAGCATAAGATGAAACAAAGCAGTGAGAATCCATTAACATTTGCCAGACCCACAATAAACTCTGTGTTTTTTTGAGTTCAGTGGTGCGATCTTGGCTCACTGCAACCTCGACCACCTGGTCTCAAGTGATCCTCCTACCTCAACCTCCTCAGTAGCAGGGGCTGCAGGCAAGTGCCACCATGCCCAGCTAATTTTTGTATTTTTTGTAGAGACAGGAGTCTCCCTATGTTGCCCAGGCTGATATTGAACCCCTGGGCTCAAGTGATCCTCCTTCCTTGGCCTTCCATAAAACTGGGATTCCAGGCATGAACCACCATGCCCGGACCTCCTTATTTTTGTATAACAGAAATATAATGTAGTGAAGAGAGAGCATAAGTTTCGGAGCCCAACAGATGAACGTTGGAATCCCTCCCCTGCCACTTACTGCCTGTGTGATTTGGGCAAAATACTTAAGATCCTTGAGCCTCACTTTTATCTTCTGAGGCCAGGCGTGGGAGCTCACACCTGTAATCCCAGCACTTTGGGAGGCTGAGGCGGGCAGATTGCTTGAGCTCAGGAGTTGGAGACCAGCCTGGACAACATGGCAAAACCCCATTTCTACCAAAAATACAAAAAATTAGCCAGACATGGTGGTGCACACCTGTGGTCCCAGCTACAGGTGTAGCTGAGGCAGGAGGATCACCTGAGCTGGGAGGCAGAGGTTACAGTGAGCCGAGATTGCACTACTGCACTCCAGCCTGGGTGACAGAGCAAGACCCCATCTCAAAAAACAAAACAATTTGCTTTTCTGTAAAATGGATCAAGGATTTAACTTGGCAACTCTGAAGTTTAGATGAGACAATATATGTACAGTGCATCAAATGATATTAACTAATTCTTTCTCCTCTGGTACTGACAGATTGACAGCCTCCTTTCCTTTATCAAACTTACTATACCTGCTGCTCAGGCTGAAAGCTTCTCACAGCCTGCTCCTATTGACAGAGCTACATGCCTACTGAACCTGTTTACACCAGTAGTACCGGTTATTTTAATTACACAGCTTAATGATACAAATGTGACCAATGAAATAGAGTTATCTAGAAACAACAACTTTATTTTAGATGAAAGACTTACTAAGGGTGAATTAGTATTTGCAAAACTCTAAGCAGACACGGGGAATTCTAATCAGGTACAACAACTCAAAATATGGGTGAATGAATGTATGTTTTAAATTAAAATAATATGTTTAAGACTAGGCAAAAAATTTTTTATGATTATCTACCCCCGCATGACAGACTGACCACCTATTAGTCTTGACCCCATTATAAATACACCCAGCATCACATTTGAAGATTTATGTTTGTATCTGAAGATCCTTACCACAAGCTAGGATTAGGTTGAATTGCATATGACCCAACAACTTAGACAAGATTAGCTTAAGTAATGTAATTATATTTCTCTTTCTCATAAAGGAAGTCTAGATGTGGGTGACTCTCTGGTGTCATCAAGGAGCCGGACTCTTATCTTATTGCTTTCTTAGCACGTAGCTCGTTTTCTCAAGGATTCTTCTTGGGTCCAAGGTGGCTGCAAGAGTACCAGTTGTCACATCCTTGTTTCAAGCGACAGGAAGAAGGAAGGCAGTAGAAGGGAAAATCATTCCCCTACCTTTGTAAAGAGTGAACTGCAGTCTCTTCTTTCTGTTGGCAATATGGCCAACTAAAAATCCAGGTTCTCTGGGCCAGGCACAGTTGCTCATACCTGTAATCCCAGCACTTTGGGAGGCCAGAGAGAGCAGATCACTTGAGGCCAGGAGTTCGAGGCTAGCCCGACCAACATGATGAAACCCCGTCTCTACTAAAAATACAAAAATTAATCGGGTGTAGTGGTGGGCACCTAAAATCCCAGCTGCTTAGGAGGCAGAGGCAGGAGAATTGCTTGAACCTGGGAAGCGGAGGTTGCAGGGAGCTGAGATCATGCCACTGCACTCCAGCCTGGGCAACAGAGCAAGGCTCTGTCTCAAATAATAATAATAATAATAATAATAATAATAATAATAATAATAATAATAATAGTCCAGGTTATTTTAATTAGGAGAAAGCAGAAAATGGATACGAAGGCAGGTAATTAGCAGTCTCTGCCACATAGCTTTATCCCCACTTTGCAGGGAGGAGACTGAAGCTCAGAGAGGAAGTGTCACACAGCTAGTAAGTGGCAGTGCTGAGGTTCACATGCAGATCAGCTGAAATGCCTGAGAGTCAGAAACATTTTGCTGGTGTCAAGTGTCCCCTAAGGCAGCACTTAAGCACCAGTCTGAGTCACACATCCCTTAAAAATCTGTATATTTAAGGTACTAAAGTCTGCCCACTTCAGAGCTCATACAACAGCCTCGAGATGGCTGGAGGTCATATTTGTCTGTGGCAGGTTTTTAATTGGTTTCCATTTTTGAAAAATGGTCACAGCTGCTTTAGCCATGACTGTGCCGTAGTTCTTCAAAGCAGTTTCTTGTTCCATGAAGACAGAATTGTCAGAGGAAAGAGTCTTGAAGTTTGAGTTGGAACATTATCAATCCATGAGATTGCCTTGCTGGATGTAAATCAGTGGTTCCCAGCTGTGGGGGATTTGGAGTGTCACAGCTGGGAGAGAGTGCCCTAGCGGGAGGGGCCGAGGATGCGGTTACCTGTCATATAATGCACGGGACAGGCCCTCACAACAAACTGTGTCTGTAGTGTCGAGGTAGAGAGGACCATTTGAACTAATTGAGCTTAAGTAATGTGGCATCTGCTCTTTTTATTTTTTTATTTTTGAGGCAGAGTCTCGCTCTGTCTCCCAGGCTGTAGTGCAGTGGCACGATCTCGGCTCACTGCAACCTCTGCCTCCTGGCTTCAAGTGATTCTTCTGCCTCGGCCTCCCAAGTAGCTGGGATTACAGATACACACCACCACACCCAGCTAATTCTTATAGTTTTAGTAGAGACGAGGTTTCATCATGTTGGCCAGGCTGGTCTCAAACTCCTGACTTCAAGTGATCCTCCTGCCTCCACCTCCCAAAGTGCTGGGATTACAGGCATGAGCTACCATGCCTGGCCGCATCTACTCTTTTATATAGATGTGCCAATAAGAATCTTGGGGCCTGGGTCTTCTCCTTTCTTTTAATGTTTCCAGCTTTGGCTACAGGAGAAAGTGATCCTGCACAACTCTAAGTACGGAATGGATGTTCTGTTGATGGCCATGGTCGGTAATCATACTAACGATGATATTGTTCACATCAATCACCAAGTCCTTCTTGAGCAGCTTCAATCCACTGAACAGGAACTTAGTGATCAGCCGAGTCAGGATGGCAAATCCATGGCATCTCGTGTGACCTGGCCTGCCAGCCCCAAGTGTGGACAACCTTCGACTCAATCAGAGCATTTTTGCAGAGCCCAAAGGCAGGCTCAGAATTCTTCTAAACTCAGCAAGCAATCCAGGGAACAGCCACCCAGGATCATCGATGGCATGAAACGTGGGACCGATGAGCCTTCCCTCTTCTGGTTCACCCATCAATGGCTTGCTGAAAACAGTGGCAAGCTAAAACTAGAATCGAGGTTTTTTAACTTTCAGTCCACTGCCCTTGTCACTGCCCTAGGGTTATGGTCTGTAAATCATTTCACATCTGTTAGGGTTAAATCATGTCCCTCAGAAAAATCTATGTTGCAGTCCTAAGCTCCAGGACCTCAGAATGTGACCTTTTCAGATAGGGTCCTTAAAGAGATAATCAAGTTAAAATGAGATCATTAGGGTGGACTCTCATCCAATACAACTGGCTCCCTTATAAAAAGAGGAGCTTTGGACACAGACAGGCATGCTCAGAGGGAAGACAGTCGTCAATGAGACAGGAGAGAGGCCTGGGACAGATTCTCTCAGAACCCTCAGAAGGACCCAACCCTATCGACATGCTAGATCTTGGACTTCTAGCATGCAGGCTTGGGGGACAACACATTTTTACAGTTTAAGTCACTCAGTTTTTGGTACTTTTTTACAGGAGCCCTGGCAAACTAATACAACATCAATCAATGGAGCCGTCTTCCTTAACAAAAACTATTGTTATTCTAGATACGTTGATTTTCATTGCTGTGAGTTTCTCTGATTTTTTGCACATTGTTTTTCATTTGTCCAGGGTTTTATTTGATATTTATTTACATTTTTTTCTTTTCTTTTCTTTTTGAGACGGAGTCATGCTCTGTTGCCAGGCTGGAGTGCAGTGGTGGATCTTGGTTCACTGCAACCTCTGCCTCTCGGGTTCAAGCAATTCTCTGCCTCAGCCTCCCAAGTAGCTGGGATTACAGGCGTCTGCAACTGCACCTGGCTATTTTTTTTTTTTTTTTTTTGTATTTTTAGTAGAGACGGGGGTTTCACCATCTTGGCCAGGCTGGTCTTGAACTCCTGACCTGGTAATCCACCTGCCTCGGCCTCCCAAAGTGCGGGGATTACAGGCATGAGCCACTGTGCCTGGTCTTCTTTTCTTTTCTTTTTGAGACAGAGTCTTGTTCTGTCACCTACACTGGAGTGCAATGGCACGACCTCGGTTCACTGAAACCTCCACCTCCCAGGTTCAAGCAATTCTCCTGACTCAGCCTCCAAAGTAGCTGGGAATACAGGTGCCCACCACCATGCCTGGCTAATTTTTTTTTTTTTAATTTTTAGCAGAGACAGAGTTTCACCATGTTGCCCAGGCTGGTCTTGAACTCCTGACCTCAGGTGATCCTCCTGTCTTGGCCTTCCAAAGTGCTGGGATTACAGATGTGAGCCACCGTACCTGGCCTTATTTACATTCTTTACTAGGTACTAGTATAGAGCAATTTTTATTATCTTAACAGCTAGCACCAGAATTTCTTTTGCTCAAGTGAATTGTGTTTGAGAAAATACTTTGATAAACCTTCCCATCTCCGCACCCCCGAGCAACCACTGGTCTGCTTTCTGTCATTATAGACCAGTTTGCATTTTCTGAAATTGTACATAAATGGGATTATGTGGTAGGTACTCTTTTTTGATCTAGCTTTTACACCTGGCATAATAATGCTGAAATTCATCCGTGTTGCTGTGTGTTAGTGATAGTTCATTCCTTTTTACTGTTGAATAGTTTTCCTTTGTATGAGTTTGTCACAATTTATTTATCTCTTCATCTATTGGTGGACCTTTGGGTGGCTCCAGAGTTTGACTACTACAAATAAAGCTGCTATGAACATTATTGGAGAGGTCTTTGTATGGACATATGCTTCCATTCTCTTGGTAAATACTTAGGAGGAGAATGGCTGGATCATCTTTTCTTGTGCTTATCTGCTGTCTATATGTCTTCTTTGGTGAAGTGTCTAAGTCTTCTGCCCTTTTAAAAAATTGGGTTATCATTTTATTATGATTGAGTTTTGAGTGTTGGTGTATATATTCAAGATACCAGTCCTTCATCAGATATTTAATTTGCAAGTATTTTCTCCTAGTCCATAGATTACCTTTTCATCTCTTAACAGTGTGTTGCTAAGAACAGAAGTTAGTATTTAG
The DNA here is from genome assembly GCF_002776525.5 of Piliocolobus tephrosceles. NCBI lineage: Eukaryota > Metazoa > Chordata > Mammalia > Primates > Cercopithecidae > Piliocolobus > Piliocolobus tephrosceles. Next base: position 8,937,534 of record NC_045448.1, on the reverse strand, counting down.
ATAAAGCACAATTTATCTACACATTCTTTTATGGATTGTGCTTGTCATGTGTACTGAAGAAATCTTTGCCCAATCAAAGGTCACGATGACTTTCTTCTGTCTTCTTCTATAAATTTTATAGTATTAGGTTGTATACCTAAGTTTATGATTGAGGCCATTTTGGAGCCAGGTGTGATGGCTCACGTCTGTAATCTCAGCACTTTGAGAGGCCGAGGCAGGCAGGTCGCTTGAGGCCAGGAGTTCAAGACCAGACTACGCAACATAGTGAGACTCCCGTCTCCATAAACAACAACAACAACAACAAACATAATCCATTTTGGGTTAATTTTTGTTTACAGTGTGAGATATGAACTGAAGTTTATTCTTTTGCCTATTAATATCCAGTTGTACCAGCACCATTGTTTGAAATGACAACTGAATTTTGCCTATAGGAAAAATTATTTGACAAATATGTCTGGATCTATTTCTAGACTCTTTATTTTGTTTCGTGGATCTGTCTTGATGCCAGTACCACAGTCTTGATTACTGTAGCTTTATAATAAGTCAAATATTGCAAGTCCTACTTTGTTCTTTTTCAAAGTTGCTTTTGCTATTCTAGGTTCTTTGCATTTCCATATGAATTCTTGAATCAACTTGTTATTTTCTACAAAAAGACACTGATCTCAAGAGACCCCTGACACCCTGGTGCCCCTTCAGGGTGGAGGCATTCATTCCCAGCTGCTGGGGTAACCGCCTAATGGGTTCACCTTGTGTGCTGCCTAGACAGAGCTGATTTATCAAGACGGGGGAGCTGCAATGGGGAAAGAGTAATTCACGAACAGCCAGCTGTGCAGGGGACTGAAGTTTTATTATTACTCAACTAAGTCTCCTCAAGAATTTGGGGATCAGAGTTTTTAAGGATAATTTGGTGGGTAGGGGCTCGGAAAGTGGGGAGTGCTTATTGGTTGGGTTGGAGATGGAATCATAGGGGGTCAAAGTGAATTTTTCTTGCTGTCTTCACTTCCTGAGTAGGATCACAGAACTGGTTGAACCAGACCACTGTCTGGTGGTGTCAGCAGGGTCTGCAAAATATCTCAAGAACTGATCTTAAGTTTTACAGCAGTGATGTTATTCCCAGGAGCAATTTGGGGAAGTTCAGACTCTTGCGGCTAGCGGCTGCATGGACCCTAAACTGTAATTTATAATCTTGTAGCTCATTTGTTAGTCCTACAAAGGCAAACTGGTCCCCAGGCAAGAAGTGGGAAAGGGCTATTATGAATTTTGGGAAAGGGCTATTATCAGTTTTGTTTCAGAGTCAAAGTAGAAACTAAATTCCTTCCCAAGGTTAGTTCTGCCTACGCCCAGGAATAAGGCAGCTGAAAGGTTAGAAGCAAGGTGGAGTCAATTAGGTCTCATCTCTTTCACTGCGATAATTTCCTCAGTTATAATTTTTGCAAAGGCGTTTTACTGAGGGCAGTAGAGGCTGGCTGCACTCAGCGGAATCCTTCAGATATCACCCTCAAAGAAATCCTTCTCGCCCAAGGATATGTCTCTTTTCGGGGCAGCACGTGTCCCGTTATTGGTGAATGAAAAGGGTACACACTCTTGGTTCTCTTTTCTCACAGGTCAGCCATTGTCGAAGGGCCATCCTGATTCTAGGGCTCTCTATGGAGACCTGGGATTGGCTGAAATCTCTCTGTGACTCCGTCCTACATCACAGCAGAACTCCTCCGCCCAGCCCTGCTTCCTTCACTACCTTACAAGGCAATGGTCCCTGGGGTACTCGGGGTACTCGTTACTGACCCTCCTCCATAAGAATGTTTGTATGTTATGTCTGCATGGATACGATGAATGCCTTATGTGTGTATATAAATATCTACACGAGGTATACATAGATACAATGTATTCCATACAGTGGATGCTGCATGTATGTGTGTATGTATCGCACATAATGTATACACACATATCATGCATTACAAACGAGGACTGCTGTAAGGCATTAGGGCTCAATTCACCAACATCCCGGTTGAGAAGCACTGCCTGGGATGTGTGCACCCATTTTTCTGGTCTAGAAAGTCCATCTGAGGAGTGTGCGGGAACTCATGCCCGACTCAGATCTGTCGCCCTTGGGGCTCATCCTTGGGTGCTCCATGGCTCCTCTGTCCTGCACTTTTCCTCAGTGGTTCCCTCTGTCGGAGGCATTTGAACCAGAGCGACTCCATCTTGTATAAGGGCTGGGTAAAATAGGGCTGACGCCTGCTGGGCTGCATTCCCAGGTTAGGCATTCTAAGTCACAGGATGAGACAGGAGGTTGGCGCTAGGTAGAGGTCACAAGGACCTTGTTGATAAAACAGGTTGTGGTAAAGAAGCCGGCCAAAACCCACCAAAACTGAGATTGTGATGAAAGTGACCTCTGGTCATTCTCACTGGTCATTTATACGCTGATTTAGCATGCTAAGAGACACTCCCACCAACCCCACCAGTTTACAAAAGCTATGGCAATATGAGGAAGTTACCCTCTATGGTCTAAAAGGGGGAGGAACCCTCAGTTCTGGGAATTGCCCATCTCTTGCCTGGGAAACTCATGAATAATCTACCCCTAGTTTAGCATATAATCAGTAATCGTAAGAAATAGGCAACCATCGGCCCTCAGGGGCTGCTCTGCCTATGCAGCAGCCATTCTTTTGTTCCTTTACTTTCTTAACAAACTTGCTTTCACTTTATGGAGTTGCCTCTAATTCTTTCTTGCACAAGAATCCAAGAACGCTCTCTTGGGGTCTGGATGGGGACCCCTTTCCGGGAACACCTCCTCACATGCGCTTCTGCCCCTTGTGCTCCTCCCTGCCTCGTCCCCAGCTGCTGCCCTAGGCACCTGGCCTGCAGCATCAAGGTTGTCCTTCCAGGGTTCCTCAGCCACTCATTCTTCTCACGGACTGCAGGAGGGACTGTTTCTCTAACCCCAGGAGACCTTGTTGAGTTGGCAGAAAGGGACTGGCTCCTGATAGCATCAGCAAGAGAACTTCCCTCTGGAAACAAAACACACCCATTTCCATGGTGTGTCCTGTTTTTTCTATTCTGAAGAGGCAGTGCCAAAACCTGTAGAGAACAGCAAAATGCATTCTTTGAACTTCTGCTTTTAAGCATTTAATGCCCACCATAAGTGGCTTTCACCATCACATAAGGAGAAGATTAAAGAAAGTGCTTCAACAGCTAACTTACGGCCTAGATGCAAATAACTTGCTTGTTGAGCAGGAATTTCCGGTGGTCTGGGCCGGTGGAACTCCTGATTTCTCTCCAGATGCTTAGATCACGGTCTTGAGGTGTCAAGTATTTTGACATTCCTAGACAAAAATCAGCTCAAGAAAAACGTCTTGGCCGGGCGCGGTGGCTCAAGCCTGTAATCCCAGCACTTTGGGAGGCCGAGACGGGCGGATCACGAGGTCAGGAGATCGAGACCATCCTGGCTAACATGGTGAAACCCCGTCTCTACTAAAAAATACAAAAAAAATACTAGCCGGGCGAGGTGGCGGCGCCTGTAGTCCCAGCTACTCAGGAGGCTGAGGCAGGAGAATGGCGTAAACCCGGGGGGCGGAGCTTGCAGTGAGCTGAGATCTGGCCACTGCACTCCAGCCTGGGCGACAGAGCGAGACTCCATCTCAACAGAAAAAAAAAAAAGAAAGAAAAAAAAAGAAAAACGTCTTAAGGTGAAGAAAATGCTCAGAATTTCCACCTCTCTGGCTATCTCATGGGAAAATAAATAGCCTAGATTACATATGAAAAACGTATTTCTTGCAGTGTCGTGAGGGTCATCAGAGTGATCTCTTTAGATTTTTCAAAGGTTGGTCAACTCACGGGGAAGTATGCAAAGTGTTGCATGTGCTGGTATTTTGGAAGTCAAAGTTGACAGCACAGTCCAGAGAATGCGGTCCTTCCAGTGACTTACTGGCTAATGACGTGCTGAGCGACACAGGCTGGAAGGCGCTGACCTGCTGTCCCGCTGAATATTGACAGAGGGTCAGTGGACAGAGCTGAAAGCGCAGCAGCGCTGGGATGAATGGCTCTTGCTCTGCAAACAGACACTGTTGATAAAAGGGAGGCAGAACCGCAAGTGGCTGACAGCTTTCATTAAACCCTAGAGCTGGAAGGGGACTGAAAGGTGACTGTGTCCTCAGGGCACTGGTGTTTAGCGACTCTCCCAAAGTCTGGCCAGAGACTTTTCACTTTACTCTATGGATTTGCCTTGAAGTCTTTTTGCACGACATCCAAGGACGCTCTCTTGGGGTCTGGATGGAGACCCCTTTCAGGTAACACCTTCTCACCTACTCTTTTGCCTCTTGCGTTCCTCCCTGCCTCCCCCCCAGCTGCTGCCCGAGGCTTGGCAGCAGAGCCACGGTGAGAACTGGACCTGCTGCCTCGCCGTGGGCACCCAGCTCTGGATGTTGATTGGCCCCTAGTTATCAATAGCCAGCTGTGCCCAGGCAGGCTATAAAAGGTCACAAAGGTCAAACAGGCCACAGAGAAAGCACGGCAGAGGCTCGGGTGCTTTTCCTGACTCTCTCACGTCCTTGATTCATGGCCTCTGGGAAGTAAGTCACCCAGGCAGAGGGATGCTCTAGCTGACTTTGAGATGAGTGGATTGACCACTAACTCATCATGTGGCTTCGCTCAAATCACATCACCTCTCCAGGTCTCAGGTTCTTTATCTGTAAATGAAAACACTGGTTTAAGATGTTGCTCCAGACATCCAACCCTTGCTTTCACAAGGAATGCAGTTTTCCTTATAGCTGTGCCATTGACCTTCCTCCACATACAAACCGAGAAAGGTGTGGGGTGACAACCCGTGTCCTAGCTGTTTCCTGAAGCTTTGGGTGTCACACATTGTGGAATTCTCAGGGCAAAAGGCACTTGTCTTTCGTTTTTCTGTGCTATGCAGTGTCCTTAGGTTGGAGAGGAATCTCTTCACTAGATAGTGGGCGAGGGCTACCTGTCTTCTGTGTCCTATCATCCCCCACGTCCCCACCTTGCCCTGCCCCATTTGGATCTTAAAATGCCGTAAGTGCAGCTGACCCGAGGGCCGGGGAGAAATAGATACAAAGCCCAAACCTGAAGCAGCTGGGATCTGTCTGTTGGGCTGTGATTCATGCCAGCAGTGTAGGACGGGGACTCAAGAGAGCTGGGTTCTAGTCTGTTTCTGCTGCTTCCTCATCTGAGCAAGGCTCTCCCCCCAGCTGGGCTTCATTCTCCCTCTGAAACCTCAGAAGAAGCAGATCTCTAGATGCCCAGGTCTTGGGCCTGCTGTTCCTCAGACCCCTTCATGGCTCTCCCCTCTCTTCTGGGTCACAGAGCGGGCCTGAGCCCTGCAGGCAGGGCTCCCAGCTTCAGTGTTCCCTGGCTTCTGGAGGCGCTTGGCCAGTGGGAGGCTCTGGTAGGAGACAGAGGGGTAAGAAGGTGGAAGCCCAGCTACTTCTCCCTCGGCTCTGCCTCCAACTCCAGCTGGGCAGGCCTGCCGCGGCCTCAGTATCTACCACGTGACCCCAGCCCTGGGCTCAGCTGATGTCACCTCTCACCTAGGGTGACAGTGGCTCCCTGCTGTTGCCTTGCTGTCTGTCTGCCAGCTCAGCTCCTCCATCTTCTATTCCTGGTGGAGCCTGGACGACCACAAGACCCCCACTCCAGAGTCAGTGCTCTATTTCTTCTAGAATCTTCTGTTCCCCACTGTTTTCTCATTTGAAAGTGAAAGCTTTGTGCTTGGTGATCTTTAGTCTGTTTCCAAGCACGCGAGCTCTGCACCTGTAACAAGTCCTTTAGGCCCAGGCGGCGGGGGTTAAATTCACCATTTAGTCCAGTGATTCCTCAACTTGCCTGAAGAGCTCATTAACAATGCAGGAATACAGGCTCCAAACCCTCAGACTGCACAGCAGTCTCTGGGTAAGGCCCAAGAATCTGATGTTTACCAAGCATCTGAGGAGATTGTGGTGCAGGCATTCTGCTGCCCACTTTTTTTTCTTTTTATTTATTTATTTATTTATTTCTGAGATGGAGTGTCACTCTGTCATACAGGCTAGAGTGCAGTGGTGCCATCTTGGTTTGCTGCAACCTCCACCTCCCAGGTTCAAGTGATTCTTCTGCCTCAGCCTCCTAGGTAGCTGGGACTACAGGCGTCCACCACCACCACGCCCAGCTAATTCTTGTATTTTTAGTAGAGAGGGGGGTTTCACTATGTTGTCCAGAGTGGTCTCAATCTCCTGACCTTGTGATCTGCCTGCCTCGGCCTCCCAAAGTGCTGGGATTACAGGCTTGAGCCAATGTGCCCGGCCTTGCTGCCCATTCTTGTGGTGCCTGTGGCTCCGGTTTATTGAATAAACCTCAGAGGCTACAGAAAGCGTCAGGTGCTGGATGGCATTGTGAAGTGTCAGCCACATTTTTTTCTTAACCTTCCTCTGACTCTTGCACCCAGCAGGTGCTTTGAAGCAAACAGAATCCAAATCTGGCTGATGGGAGTAGAACAGGACTTCTTTGTAGGCAATGGGATGACGCTCAGACACTCCAGGAGGGCTGGTGGGCCAGGCCCAGACAGTACACAGCCAGAGCCGCATCCCAACTGCAGAGCAGCAACAGTCCTCCAGGACACTCAACCCCCGGTTCTGGCCACTGGCCACTGGCTACCCCAGGATGCCACCATTAGGGTAGAGATTTGACCTCACAGTTAGCTGTTGCCACTGCCAGAGAGCTCTCTGCTCCTTTCATTATGGATTTCCAGTTCAAGATCAAGGCTACATGTAATGCGCTGGTCTCAAGCGAGGTTGGGAAGTATCTGGCATTTTTAGCTTCTAGAAGCAGAAGAGGATTTTTGTCACATGAAGACCCATAGGTGGGAAATTCTCTAAATATAGGAAGGGGGTTCAGCCGCAAGAACAAAAAGAAAGACAATTGTCTGCTGCGTGAACCTTGCTTCACATCCCCCTCTGCCTGGTTCACCTTCTGGAGAGAAGACCTCCGCAGCTCCAGCAGGAAGCAGCAGGAAGTTCTTATAACAGAACCTGAGAACAGGGGATGAAATTCTTGATTTTAAAACTGTGATTTTTTTTTGGCTATGGACCCATGTTAGAATCTCCTGGGAGATTTTTTTTTTTTTGAGACGGAATCTCACTCTGTTGCCCAGGTTGGAGTGCAGTGGCATGATCTCAGCTCACTGCAACCTCTGCCCCCCGGGTTCAAGCAATTATCCTGCCTCAGTCTCCCAAGTAGCTGGGATTACAGGTGCCCACCACCACACGCAGCTAATTTTTATATTTTTAGTAGAGTTGGGGTTTCACCATCTTGGTCAGGCTGGTCTTGAACTCCTGACCTCATGATCCACCCTCCTTGACCTCCCAAAGTGCTGGGATTACAGGTATGAGCCACGGCGCCCAGCCTTTCCTGGGATATTTAAAAAAATACCCATCCCTGGCCGGGCACGGTGGCTCGTGCCTGTAATCCCAGCACTTTGGGAGGCCAAGGCGGGTGGATCATGAGATCAGGAGATCAAGACCATTCTGGCTAACATGGTGAAACCCCGTCTTTACTAAAAAAATACAAAAAATTAGCCAGGCGTGGTGGCGGACACCTGTAGTCCCAGTTACTTGGGAGGCTGAGGCAGGAGAATGGTGTGAACCCAGAAGGCAGAGCTTGCAGTGAGCTGAGATCGCACCACTGCACTCCAGCCTGGGTGACAGAGCGAGACTCCGTCTCAAAAAATAAATAAATAAATAAATAGAAATAAAAAATAAAAAACACCCATCCCTGGCCTAGCACAAACCAATTGAATCAGAATCTCTGGAGCTGGGGCCTGGATGCCAGTACGTTTAGTTTTGGTTTGTTCTAATCTCCAGTGATACTGACGTGCATCAGGGCTAGGAGTCACTACTATAAAGTCTGAGAAGCTATGAGCAAGGTGTAAGACAGGGCAGGAGGGTTTAGAATCACATGTGATTAGGCAGAAGTGCTTCCCCCAACCCTCCTGGCACGCTAGAGAGGGGTCCTGAGCTGGTGGAGAGGGGAGACCCAAGAAGGGGGAACAGGAGGGGGCACGGGGTGGTCCTGACCTTGCCCTCCTCAGGCTGGGCCCCAGGGCTGGGTGGGGGTTGGGGGAAGCTTCAGATAAGCTAATGATTGAGGACAGAGGGGCCTGCTTGGAGCTGTCTAGTGGCCTTCCAGTGCTGCCCCTGCCCCTGGGCACCTCGTGTGACTGAGCCAGGCCCAGTCTGGATGCCAAAATAAATGATCCTGGAGGCTCCTATGGCCTGGAAGGAGGAATGTGGTAGGGACCTTAGGACTGGTGGCCTGATGCGCAGGGCCACAGAATGTGCCCATTAAGCGTGCAGACTCTGGAGCCAGAATGCAAGAGCTTGAATCCTAAACCCACCACTTTTAGGTCTGTGACTCAGGCAAATTACACAACCTCTCTGTGCCTCATTCTCCTCATCTGTGAAATGGGACTAATACTGTCACCACCCCAGTAAGGTTGTTTTGAGGGTTACCTGGGTGGGTATCTGAAGCACCAAGCACCATGTTCAGGAGATACACGGTTAGCTCTATACGGGAGCATCCTACAGAAATACACACATGGGCATGCACACGTCTTTACGGATGCCAGCCCAGGGGGAACCAGATGCACCCCCCATGCCCTAATGCCAAAAATGCCCCAGGGAGAAGAGCTGCAACTCGAGGGAGAAAGTGAGGAGCAGAAACACATACACTGTCTAATTTTATCATGAGTCAACTGAGAAACTTTCAAATTGGCAAGATTTTATTTTCTGTGACTAAGAGGAATGGGAGCTAAAGATAGAAACTAAGTCTAGCTCCAAAAAACTAAAGAAAGATACGTTTTGTATACCTGAGTATAGGGCTTAAAAATAGGCGTTCAAAACATTTCCTTTGGAGCTATAAACTTCCAGGAGACGTTCTTGGGTCATCACAGACACAATACGTCATTCGTGTCTTAGCGCATTTTCTGTTACTATTAGGTTCGTGCCTTTTTTGCCATTAAAAAAAGATATGGCAAAAACAGGCTGGGCGTGGTGGCTAATGCCTTTAATCCCAGCACTTTGGGAGGCCAAGGTGGGCGGATCACTTGAGATCAGGAGTTTGAGACCAACCTGGCCAACATGGTGAAACTCTGTCTCTACTAACAGTACAAAAATGAGCTGGGCATGGTGGTGGATGCCTGTAGTCCCAGCTACTTGCAAGGCTGACCCAGGAAAATTGCTCGAACCTGGGAGGTGGATGTTTCAGTGAGCTGAGATCATGCCATTGCACTCCAGCCTGGGCAAGACAGAGTAAGACTCCCTCTCAAAAAAGAAAAAAAAAAGTATGACAAAAACTACAATTACTTTTGCACCAACCTAATATAACTGAATACTTGAGACTGGGTACTTTATAAAGAAAAGGAACATATTTCTTGTAGTTATGGAGGCTGGGAAGTCAGAGGTCGAGGGGGCACTCCTGGTGAGGTCCTCTTGCTGGTAGGGACTCTGCAGACTCCTGCAGTGGTTCAGGACATCACATGCCGAGGGGCTGAGTGTGCTAGCTCAGGTCTCTGTTCCCCTTCTTTTCAAGCCACCAGTCCCACTTCTGTGTAACCCATTAATCCATTCATCCCTGATGAGTTGCCCCTTAGAGTCCCCACCTTCCAATACTGCCGTATTGAAAATTAAGTTCAATGTGAGTTTTGGAGGGGACAGACATTCAAACCACAGCATTCTGGTGTAGGAAAATATTGAAGCTTGTTCACTGCCATGTTCTCTTAATAAAGCAAAAACTTATATGTGACTAAAATATCCAATCACAAGAGAATGTCTAAAAAAATTCTAGTTTATGAATATGCAGCCTGTTAAAAATGATCATTTTAAAGAGTATATATAAACCTCAAAGTATTTTATGGTATACAGTTTTGTTTTTGGTTTTTTTTTTGAGACAGAGTTTCACTCTTGTTGCCCAGGCTGGAGTGCAGTAGCATGATCTCGGCTCATTGCAACCTCTGCCTCCTGGGTTCAAGCGATTCTCCTGCCTCAGCCTCCCAAATAGCTGAGATTACAGGTGCTCACCACCACGCTCAGCTAATTTTTGTATTTTAGTATAGACAGGGTTTCACCATGTTGGTCTGGCTGGTCTCAAACTCCTGACCTCAGGTGATCCCTCCACCTCGGCCTCCTAAAGTGCTGGGATTATAGGTGTGAGCCACTGCACCCGGCCAAGTACACAATTTTAAAAACAGACTGCAAAAATGTAAGTATGGTATGATGGTAACCACATGATTGGCAAATAATGGAACACATACAAAGGGGAATATAGTTTTTGTATTGGGACAGTGAGGTTATGACTATTGCCTCAACATGCTAATGTATGTTGTTTTCGAAAGAAACAAGTCTTTCAGGCTCTGGTCCTATCTGCATTAAGACACATCATATGGACTGTGGTGGGACGTTCTTGACATTTGAAGTCTCTCCTAGGAGGACCCCAATGGGGGCTGTTGCCAGCTGTCCTCAGCAGCCTGGACAGCGACTCTGCAGGACTCTGTGGCGCCTGGGGCAAAGATGCTCTACCAGAAGCTACTACTGCCAGCACAGAATAAACATGCCATCCCCAATCAGTGGAGAAGTTTAGACTATTTTATGAGGAGGTCAGGGAAATTAGCAGGAGAAATGAACTATCCATATAGAAAAGATAAAATTTGATTTGGGTCTTATGTTGTGTTTCTCACACACGGATCTTGAGCTGAGGATTTGTGAGAAGGTGAATTTTTTTTTTTTTTTTTTTTTTCTGAGGCGGAGTCTCACTCTGTTGCCCAGGCCGGAGTGCAGTGGCATGATCTTGGCTCACTGCAACCTCCACTTCCTGGGTTCAAGAGATTCTCCTGCCTCAGCCTCCCAAGTAGCTGGGACTACAGGCGCCCGTCACTACACGCAGATAATTTTTTGTATTTTTGGTAGAGACGGAGTTTCACCATGTTGGCCAGGCTGGTCTTGAACTCCTGACCCCGTGATCTACCCTCCTCGGCCTCCCAAAGTGCTAGAATTACAGGCGTGAGCCACCGTGCCCGGCTGAGCAGGTGAATTTTTAAGAAGTGCTCCCAGTGAAAGTCAGCAGGGAATAGGGAAGTGAGGCTGGGAAGGGACAAGGCCGGGCAAGGGTGTAGAATCAGCGAAGTCCTGTGGAGGGCAGCTGTGGCTCAGTCCTCGGGGCAGCCTAGGGGCAGCATAAATCCCATCCAAGTTTATTACAAGCAGAGATCAGGGTGTATGTTACTTATCCCCTGCACAGGTTGCCTGTAAGGCTTTCCCTGGGGGAACATAAACTCAGCTCTTCCAGGTCTCAGCATGTTGGCGCAGTGACAGCCTCTGCCACAATCTCTGCCTTGCATCAGAAACGAAAAATACATTTTAAATAAATGAGGGGTTTAAATGTGAAAAGTAACTATAAAATTATTAGATGAAATATTTTTTAAAATTTTGTGTGGGTAAAGTTTTTAAAAGAATAAATCATTAAGAAAAGATAATCTAGTAAAAAATGAAAAAATAAAGTAATAGGCATAATGGAATATGAAAAAGACAAAGGCAACATTAAAATGACCAATAGTATTGTTAAAAAATGCTCCTCTCCACCAGTAAAAATGCAAATTACAATAATGATGGGAGACTATTTTTAAACCTATAATATTGGAAAAACTTTTTAAAATGAATTATATTAACTATTGGAGAATTGATAGGGAAATGATCATTCTTATGCAGTCTTGTAGGAGTGTATATTGGTACAAACTTTTTGGAAGGCAATTTTGCAATATCAAAATTTCAAATGTGTATGTCTTTTGCATAACAATTGTACTTTAACGAATGAGTAAATAAAAATACATGCATAAGTGAGCAAAAATCTATCTAATGTGTGTACATATACACTGATATTATAAAGTGTAATATAGAATATACAAAAGCTTGTGTATACTAATGTATATGCGTATACTAATATTAAAATATATTTTTTTGAGACAGACTCTTGCTCTGTTGACCAGGCTGAAGTGCAGTGGCACGATCTCAGCTCACTGCAGCGGCTGCCTCCCAAGTTCAAGCAATTCTCATGCCTTAGCCTCCTGAATAGCTGGGATTACAGGTGTGCGCCACCCTGCCCAGCTAATTTTTGTAATTTTAGTAGAGAGAGGGTTTCACCATGTTGGCCAGGCTGGTCTCCGACTCCTCACCTCAAGTGATCCACCCGCCTTGGCCACCCAAAGTGCTGGGATTACAGGCGTGAGCCACCATGCCCAGCCTTCATAGACTTTTTTTTTGTTTGAGATGGAGTCTTACTCTGTCGCCCAGGCTGGAGTGCAATGGTGCGATCTCAGCTCACTGCAACTGCTACCTCCCGAGTTCAAGCAAGTCTCCTGCCTCAGCCTCCTGAATAGCTGGGATTACAGGCAACTGCCACCACATCCAGCCAATTTTTGTCTTTTTAGTAGAAACAGGTTTCATGATGTTGGCCAGGCTGGTCTGAAACTCCTGACCCCAGGTGATCTGCCCACTCAGCCTTCCACAGTGCTGGGATTACAGGCCTGAGCCACTGTGCCTAGCCAATAGATTTTCATAGTAGCAGAATACTTTATGTTACATGAGTAACAACAGAAAAAAAGTTAATAAATTATTATGTATTTACCTAATGGAATGTGATTGAGCCACAGTGAAGTAATATAAATCTAGGTGTATAACAGTTTATTCTAATTCTGTTTTTTGAAAGCTATTATCTACTGTAATGAGGTATTACTGCACATCTATCAGAATGATTAAGGTAAAAATGGCAATACCAAATGCTGGCGAGGATTCAGGGAAACTGGGTGTCTCAGACATTGCTGCAGGAATATAAAATGGTACAGCCACCCTAGAAAACAGTTTGGCAGGTTTTTTGTTTTTTTTTTTTTAAACTATGCCTGCAGTTACCATATGACCCAGCAATTGCACTCCTGGGCATTTATCCCAGAGAAATGAAAACTTATATTCACACATAATCCTGTAAACAAACATTCAGAACAACTGTATTTGTAATAGTCCCAAACAGGAATTAGCTGAGATGTCTTTCAACGGTTGCAATGGTTAAACAGACTGTGACACACGCATGCTATAGAATGCTACTCTGCAGTGAAAAGGAACAAACCCGTTGACACACGCAACAACTTGGATGGGCCTCTAGAGAATTCTGCTGGAAAACAAAAACCATCTTGGCTGCTCTGCCTATGGAATAGCC
>NC_045448.1:8899876-8924276 GCF_002776525.5 Piliocolobus tephrosceles | reverse complement strand
CTCACTGCAACCTCTGCCTCCTGCATTCAAGCAATTCTCCTGCCTCAGCCTCCCAAGTAGCTAGGACTGCAGGCACCTGCCACCATGCCAGGCTAATTTTTGTATGTTTTAGTAGAGACTGGGTTTCGCCATGTTGGCCAGGCTGGTCTTGAACCCCTGATGTCAGATGATCTATCTGCCCGCCTTGGCCTCCCACAGTGCTGCGATTATAGACGCGAGCCACTGCGCCCAGGCTATTCCTTTACTTGCTTAATAAACTTGCTTTCACTTAAACAAAACAAAACAAAACAAAACACACTAGAAAAGGATCGGGGAGGGGTTCGGGGGGAGATTGGTTATTAAAGGGCCAGAGGAAGGATCCTTTGGGGCTGGCACTGTCCAGTATCCTGACTCTGGAGGTGGGTAAATGACATAGAAAGGTGAGAAAATTGTATAGAATTTAATACACACCTATACTCACGCCCATGAAGACGGTGAGCCTGGGAAAAACTTGACAAAGATCAGCGGGTTGGATGAAGGGCCTGGTTTGTGACATTGTGCTACAGGTTTGTGAAATGTTGCCATTGGGGAAAACAACCGAGGCACCTTTCACACTGCCTGTGAATCTTCTCTCATCTCAATAAAATCCCAATTTAAAAAGCTATTAGCGATAGCATATGTTGATATGTTTATATTTGCATAGCAAAATGTTTGACACGGTGAAGATCAGGCAGTTAGTGGTTATTTCTGAGGCACAGGATCGAAGGGGAATTCTTAATTTTATACACGTTGTGCTTAAATTTTTCCAAGGGCAATTCATCTTTGTAATTAAAAGCAAGGTTTGTGTAAAAAGTAAATAAACCATTTTGCATTCATAGCAAGGTTACTGGAGTGTAGCCCAGTAGATTAACAAATGAGTCTAGTTTATTGCAAGAATAACAAGGCAGAGATTTCAATTGCAAACGAGGGCTTCCAGGTTCCTGGGATCAACCGCACACCTCCACCTGGGTTAGTGCCAGGTGGCTTCGGAATAACAGTCACAACCAGCACCAAAGGCTCAAAGGGTGCTTGTATTTCATTAGTGAGAAGTCGTCGCTTGTCTTCGTTCTTCACATCCCTGAAATCTTCCAGATTATTCAGTTATTTATTGGCTGAGTTGGTGTAGTCGTTTTTCTGTCTGTCATGAGTTTCATGCTGTCAGCCCCTCCTCTCCCATGCCAGTCTAGCCCCAAACAACCTCATTCACCCCACCTGGGCCAGGCCCCTCACTCCCCTAAACATCACATTTCCTTTCCTCCAGAGACCCTTCCTCAGGTGGCTCTCTCTGCCTGGATGCTCTTACCATCCTTCAAAGCCAGCTCCTTCGTGAAGGACGGGACCTGCTCCTTGTATCGGATTGTTCTCTCCTGTGAATTCCCATGAGCACTTTGATCCTGCCTGGGTCTGTGAGACATACAGAAAGGTCAAGCCAGCAGGGCATGTGGGCTGCTGGATGGAAACTTCCAGTGCTTAGTTCTCAGCTCCCAGGGGAAGGCCAAGGTACTGAGGCCAGGTGGAGCTTCAGTCCCCACTCAGACTACAACTGGGATGCACAAAGGTGATACAGTTTTTATTCGGTGTAATCTGAACTAACAGGATCTTTCTGTCCCATCATGCCTTTGCAGGAAAATCTAGTTCAACTCGTCTTGCTTTGATATCTTGAGCTAAGAATTTCCCCAGGTACATCTTATCTTTGCCAAGTGGAAGGAGCCTTATATATTTCTAGAAGAGCTCTACCTATCCTGATAGGTAGAGAGTGTGGTGATGCTATATCACTCCTCTAAGGCACTGTGGAACTTTTGCAAGTTTCTGCCACCCATCCACCCACCCACACACCCAAACACCCATTCCTCCACCCATCGAACCTTTCACCCATCCACCCACTGATACACCCAAACAGCCATTCCTCCACCCATCCACCCGTTCACCCATCCACCCACCCACCCACCCAAACACCTATTCCTCCACCTATCCACCCACCCATACACCCAAACACCCATTCCTCCACCCATTGACCCTTTCACCCATCCACCCACCTACCCATCCATCATCTCCATCCATCCATCCATCCATCCATCCACCTGTCCATCCGCCCATCCCCATCCATTCATCCAGTCATTTACCTGTCCATTTGTTTATCCAACCATCCACCTGCCCATCCGCCTGCCCATCCACCCATCTATCCATCCATCCATCCATCCATCCATCCATCCATCCATCCATCCGCCCATCCATCTACCCATCTACCTATCCCTTCATCCAACCAACCACCTGCCCGTTCGTCCATCTATCCAACCATCCACCCACCCACATATCCCATCCATCCAACCATCCATCCGTACTGTTATGTCTTTGCTACTGTAGAGCTTTGTTTGTGACAAGTTTTGGGATCAGGCCGCTGCACAAAAACAACTGTAGTTTGTTTTCCCAAATCACTCAAACGACACGATACTTTCTTCTGTCCACTGGGATGAACTCCAGGAGAAGCATTTTTTGCTATGTGTACTGGTATTTATTTAGTGGAAATGCTCCCCATTTTTGTCACTGCCTGTGGCACATGGGCAGAGTGTGCTGGTTCACACCAACTAGGGGCAGGACTGAGGATGCTGTCTTCAGCCACTTCCTCAAATTCCGGTGCATGGCCAAGTTTGGAAACCACTATCTGAGTATTGTTTCCAAGGGCCACTTATGGTCAAATTGGCAATCTTTGGAGAGGAGTATTGGGTCATGTGCTGGTAAATGTTTTAGAACAGCTCTCCCCGGAACGAGCCCTGATGTGAAGCATTTTCCATTGCTGTGGCATAAATGCTCCCACAATGACCGATTTCATGCTACCCACATGCTGAGCGTGGCGTTGGGAGAGAGGAAGATCACTGCCTCCGCCAAGTCACTGCATGCTGGGACTGTCCCAGGGCCCCCTTTGAGATTCCTCTTTAGGATTCCAGCCCTACCTGTGAGGTCTGAGGGAAGGAGACGTCCTGGAAATTAACCTGCAGCAGCTGGTCAGTGCTAAAGGTGTCAGTGGAAGAGCCAGTTACGGATGAGTCCAGGATTGAGGCAAAACATCTGGGATTTGTGATCTCCCCACTCGGTGACTACTCTGCAAGCTCCAAGACAAAGCTTTTGTTCCTGTTATAAGAATTCTCCCCAAGGAGGGAGGGCTGCCCTCCCCCTCACCACTCCAACCTGAGCGTGGAATAGGAGGAGCCCAGCTTCTGTGGACCTCAAGGAACTAATAGGTATGGAGATTAGATTCCGTGTCAGGTGCTGGGCTAGGGCATTAGTGGGTTATTTCTTAGTCCTACTGATTACGCTGTGAGGAGGCATTAGCACATGGGGCTAGGGAAGCTGAGGGATGAGCCCTGGGTTGCCTGGCTGGTGGGACATAGAGGTGATGTTCCAGAGAGTTTAATTCAGGGGCTGTTCACAAAGGACATAAAGGAAAGCAGATGCAGGGACACACCCTGGGCATTGCAGACTCCAGGGCTAGGGCTGGCCTGCCTCATGAGGGGCAGGTGGGGAGCAGTTATCAGAACCTGGGAAGCAAGAGCTGTGTAGAAAAGGCCACCATCAAGGAGACACAGCCAGCTCATAGTGACCCACAGGACATCTATTTCCTGATCTCACTTCCTTCCTTCCTCCAATCTCTCACCTGGGGTCCTCATTGGCTAAACCCAAACAGAAGCCAGAAATCCAGAGAGACCAGGCTAGCCTCCGTGGGCAGACAGCAAGATAGAGTGCGGCGTGTTGGCTCACACCTGTAATCCCGTACTTTGGGAGGCTGAGGCGGGTAGATTACAAGGTCAGGACCAGCCCAGCCAAGATGGTGAAACCCCGTCTCTACTAAAAATACAAAAAAATTAGCTGGGCATGGTGGAGGGCACCTGTAATCTCAGTTACTCAGGAGGATGAGACAGTGAATTGCTTGAACTCGGGAGGTGGAGCTTGCAGTGAGCAGAGATTGCGCCACTGCACTCCAGCCTGGGCCACAGAGTGAGATGCCGTCTCAAAAAAAAAAAAAAAAAAAAGAAAGCAGGTGGAGAAGGAGTCAGGAGCAGAGCACACAGCTACATGGAGAGAGCCCTACTTTGGAGGCTAATTATCTTTGTGACCTTGGGAAAGTCTCTTCTTCTTTGCAGGCCTCAATTCTCCTGTATGTGACAAGAAGTTGAACAAGATGCTTTCTAAAAATCTTTTCCTAGTTAATATTCTGTTATCATCTCAATGCCTCTTTAATGTAATATTGTTTGGCTACTCCCTTTTCAGTTTCTTGAGACTGAATTTGGCTGCAATTAACAGATAATGTGAATAATAGTAGCTTAAAGAAGATGGGGATGTATGTTTTCCTTAGGCAAAATAAGTCCTGGAGAGTGTGGACCCAAATGGACCTGGCAGCTGGTCAGAAACCCATTCTCCCTCTATCCTTCCCTACAGCCATCCTTGGCATGGGTTTGTTGCCCTTTGTGGTCACAGAATGGCTGCTGGAGTTCCAGCCATCATGTGCCTATTCCAGGAAGAAAGAAGGGAAAGGGTAAAGGGCAGAAGAGGATTTCCTAGAAGCTTCACCCAAGATCTTCTATTTAATCTCCTTTTCAAAACTGTGTAACAGGGCCACATGGCATTGCTGAGTGGCTGGGAAATTTAGCTTTTTAGCAGGACACATTGTTTCCTTGAATTAAATCTGGGTTCGGTTATAAGGAAGAAAGGAAGAACGATTATTAAGTTGGTCTTTCTCAATCCCTGCCACAAGATACTGGCCCAGAAGAGAAGACAAAACCATTAATAGCCAGGAAGAGAAAAGGACTCAACACCCAGGACTTTGTTTTCTCCCTGGCAGGTGCCAGTGTGCCCTGGTGACAAGTAACTGGGCCAAACATCTGGGAGAAGTTACTGGTTCCTCGTGAGCCCCTGGTTCTGGCTGGCACCCTGCCTCCTGAGTGATTTCCACATGGTCGCTCTGCCCCATATCTGATCCATCAAGCTTGGCACTCTGAGGATCTCCACCTCTCCCTCTCTAGGACAACAAGGCGTTGTACAATGGGAAACTGTGTGAATGAAATTGCTTTATTTCTTGATTTTAAAGCATTTAACTTGTTGATTTTAAAAAATGACCTACAAAAGAGCACGGCTTAACAAAATGAAAGAGATCTCTTCTCTCTGGCTTTAGATAGATTTATTTCACACCGGCTCCAGACAGATCGGAAGCCGTAGGGTGGAGACTGAAGTGGAGTGGAGAACACAGCCGGCATTCTTTCCAGGAAGTGGTTGGAGCCAAACCTCATGGGAGAATTGATCTGATCCAATTTTTAACTAATTGATGAATTGCTGTCGATGGTCCATTCATTAAAACCGCACTCTTAGCACTGATGGAGTCGTAAAACGGCCCAAAGCCCAGCATGAGGGCGGTGAGGGGGGGTGCCTCCCTGGAGGAAGTGGGCGGCTCTTGTCCCTGGGGAGGGTTGGAATTGGGGGGAGGGGAACAGAAAACAGGACCTGCTGGGGCTGCTTTCCCAAAGACGGGGACGGGGCGGGGCGGGGAGGAGAGAAACTCGTGTTGGACTCTTAGTCTAATAGGATAACGGATTTAGTGTTCCTGAAGCCCTCTTCTGCAAACGGAGACAGTTCCACCAACAGGATTAAATCACACAATGTATACAAATTGCTGCTGCAGAGCGGAGTGCATGGGGGATTTGCGAAAGGCCGCTTATCACAACCGAATGTGGGGATTGAGCTGACAAGGAAAACGCAGGGGTCAGGCCATGTCCACAGAGAGGTGTTCCGTGCGTGTTGCCCCCTTGGCCTTGTAGAGAAGCAAAGTTCATATGAACTTGTTTGGGGCTCAGATTATGCCCTGAAATAGACAAATAGACATCCCTGCACTCGTCAGGAGAAGTTTGCCAGAAGGATGTTTTCTTTCTTTCTTTCTCTTTCTTTCTTTTTCTTTCTTTCTTTTCTTTCTCTTTCTCTTCTTTCTTTCTCTCTTTTTCTTTCTTTCTCTCTTTTTCTTTCTTTTTCTTCTTTCTTTCTTTTTCTCTCTTTTCTTTCTTTCTTCCCTTCCTCTCTTTCTCTCTCTCTTCTTTCTCTTTCTTTCTTTCTTTTTCTTTCTTTCTCTTTCTCTCTCTCTCTCTTCCTTTCTCTCTCTCTCTCTCTCTTTTTTTTTCTTTTTTTGAGATGGAGTTTCACTCTTGTTGTCCAGGCTGGAGTGCAATGGCACAGTCTCAGCTCACTGCAACTTCCACCTCCCAGGTTCAAGCGATTTTCCTGCCTCCGCCTCCCAAGTAGCTGGGATTGCAGTCATGCTCCACGCCTGGCTAATTTTTTGTATTTTTAGTAGAGTTGGGGTTTCACCATGTTGATCAGGCTGGTCTCGAACTCCGGACCCCAGGTGATCCACGTGCCACAGCCTCCCAAACTGTTGGGATTACAGGCATGAGCCACAGTGCCCGGCCAAGGATGTTTTCTTTAATTAACCTTGTTTCCCTAATTGTGTAAAAGCAGTTGAGCTATTTAGTTATTAGGCACCCTCTATATTCTGACCAGGCCCTGGGGACGATGACAGGCGGAGAGGGAAAACTCCTCCTTCCACATTCTTTTCCTCACCTTTGGGGAGCTGGAGCTGTCAGAAGGCAGGGAGTGTCCCTGGAAGAGGCGGAGTACCCTGTGAGGGCCTTCTAGGGCGGGGAGCATTGCTGTGGACCCATCCTGACCAGGCCATGCCTGTGAGGAAGGTGAGCCCTACTCCCCAGGCTCTGCTCAGATGGGAAATCCCACTGTATCCCCCGCTAATTCCAACCCTCCCCAGGCTCAAAGGGATGCTTTTAGAGAACCAGAAAGAATAGGGGGACAGGTGATCGGAGCCATTTCCTTTACTGATTGCAGCACTCAAACACACAATCCTCATTTCCTGATGAGCGTAATACATGGAAAGGGACCAGTAGGTGGAGAAGGAGGTCAATCGGGCTCTGGCGTGTGTGTGGTGTGTGTACAGCAGGAGCATGGAGCATTTGTCTCTGTGGGTTCTCAGGAGCTCCCGAGATCCATCCATCATCAGCTGATGCTTAGTCCCAGGCAGAGGCTGGCATGTGAGGGGCGAGGCATCACGGCTGTCCTGTTCCTCCTACTTCCATGACTTCTTGTCTAGAGAGAAGGCCCAATCTTTTTCTCCTTTAAATGATATCTGCATGTTTACTGAAGAGATGACATGTTCGCTCGGTTCAATTTTTTTTTTTTTTTTTTAGATGGAGTCTCACTCTTGTTGTCTAGGCTGGAGTGTGGTGGCGCGATCTCGGCTCACTGCAACCTCTGCCTCCTGGGTTCAAGTGATTCTCCTGCCTCAGCCTCCGGAGTAGCTGGGATTACAGGCACACACCACCACACCCAGCTAATGTTTGTATTTTTAGTAGAGATGGGGTTTCACCATGTTGGCCAGGCTGGTCTGGAACTCCTGATCTCAAGTGATCCGCCCCCCTTGGCCTCCCAAAGTGCTGGGATTACAGGCGTGAGCCACCACGCTGGGCCTAGTTCAATGTTTCAAAAGCCCGAGTCCAGAGTGAAGTCACTCCGTCACCTTAATTCCCGGCGACCGTAATGATCCCCTTCTCCCCAACACCCAGTACGACCAGCTTCCTAGGCCTTCTTTCAGGAGTGTTTATGTATTTTTTCCCACTTGTTGGTCACTATGGCTACATAACAAATCACCCTAAAGCATTGTAGCTTAGCATTTATGACCCACAGCTGTGGGTCAGGAACGCGATGGGCTTAGCTGGGCCCTCCAGCTCAGGGTCTCTCGCTGGCCACAGTCAGGGGGAAGCTGGGGGAGCATCCACTCTACACTCACTCAGGCGGCAGCCACAGCAGCCGCCGCAGGTCCCCCCTGAGCGTAGACATCGGTTCGTTGCCTCTTGGGCCTCTCCACAGGCATTCCCTCAGCGTGAGCTCACGGGTGAGAGAGACCAAGACTGAAGCCACCGTCAGTGAGTAACCTGGTCTAAGGAGTGACATCTCCTCACTTTTCCACGAGGTGTCAGCTCCAAGAGGCCAGGGTGTATGGGTCTTTTCGGTGAAGAGTCATTTCATCCCTGAAGTTTGCCCCTGGGGTTCCACATGGTTTTCCAGCCAGTGTTGGGGCTTAGGTGGGGCCATCGAGAGCCGCTGAACTCTCATCCTCTCCAGGTCCTGCCAGCCGCCTCTCAGCGAGGCCCTGAGGGGCCAGCAGCCCTAAGCTGAGCCACAGACCCATGGCTGGCTCTTCTCTGGACCAGGCTTATCTGACCTTCCTTCCCCCAGGGCCACACCACAGCCAGCCACAAGGGGACAGAAAGGCAGTTTGCCTCAGTGGCCATCAGAGTCTGTCCCCCTGGGGTGAGAGGGACTGATGGGGACCCTCCTAGAACCAGAATTCTAGGGGTCAGCATAGTGAGCGTGGTGGGAAAGGTGTGGGGTGTGGACCGAGTTCCCCTCAGATGGGTTTAGGATTGACCCTCCCAACGCTGTCCCCACCTGGCTGTGTGACCCTGGGCAAGTTGTTCCACCTCTCTGAGCCACTGTTTCTTTATCTGTAGAATCAGATAAAAAAAATCTTTATCAAAGAGACCCATCCCAGAGGACTGCTGAGGTGACTCAGTGAAGTGACAAGCATGGGCGTGGAAATGGCTGGCGGGGTGTCCGGGAAAGGAGAGGCGAGCCCAGCCCGCTCCACCGCCTCATGGAGCCTACGTCGTTCAGAACCCTGTTCTGCCCTGCAGAGCACACCAACCCGGAGTGTGATTTTATATTCATTGCAGCTAGGCCCCCTTCTTGGCCCCCAGTTTCCAATTTCCACGCTGGAGCATGAACTGAGGGCAGGGGCCATTTTTGGCAAAGCCTTGATTCTTGCCTGACCATGGGGTGCTCTAGGAATTCCTGTGGAGTTGACAAAGGTTGGTTCCTTTTCCATTGACGGCCTTGGCTCCTTTCCTTCCCAACCAAACACCCCGCACTGGCTGCTGGAACAGTCACGAGTCCCAGGTGCTGAAGACCCCTTGCATGCCGTCGGCCTGGGGCCCACACACAGCATCCCAGCAAGTCCCCACAGCGCCGTGGACGAGGGGCTATTGCTCCCATTACACAGATGAGAAGCCGGGGCCCTGGGGGCTTAGGTAAATTGCCCCACGTCACACTATTTGTAAGCAAGAAAGCCAGGATCCCTGGCCTATTCCAGACTGAGGTCAAACTTAAGACCTCCAATTCACGCGTCTCCCCAGGTTGAATCCTCTTCTCCCCGCCTTAGGCTGTTCATCAAAGTGTCATTTTTCTCTGGAGCTGGCCTGATGGGGGTGTGGGGAGCCAACTGACGGGGTTGTGATACTGGGGGCGGGGGGCGGGCAGGAAGGAGCTGGTCTGCTCTGTCCAGGTCCACACAGAGCCCAGAGCCACTGAACGTCACCAGGATCCCCCTAGCCAGGGGCTGTCCTGGAGATGGGAAAGTGGCCCAGGGGTTTTGTCTGAGGATCGTCACCTGCTCGTTAGAGGCAGGCACCTGTCCTGGGTTGCTCTTCCCGAGGGTGGCTTGGCTTGACCTTCCCCCAGACAAGAGTGGCATAAACAACTGGGCAACCCCCCCGAATTTCCCAGTCAGGCAATCAGCAGAGCTGCAAGAGCAGCAGCCAAGGCGAGTGCAGGCCCCGGGACTCCCAGCCTGGCTGGCAGCAGTTGCAAGCTGGGTGCTTGCTGGAGCCAGGGTGAGCCCCTGACCCTTCCTTGTCCCTCACTCTTGGTGTCACCTGAAGGGCTGTGTGGGGACTGTCATTCTTAGCCAGTGCAGCCAGCACCCTTGCAGATTAGGTGCTAAAAGGCCAGTCCTGCCTGGGTCGTGTGCAGCAGGAATATGTGGGAAGTTCCCATTTCCAAGTCACCTCCCCAGGCTATGGCAACTCGCGCTGACCGTCTGAGGAGCAGAGTGAGGCATTTGGCTTTCATTTTGTGCCAAGGAAGATTGCTCTGGGCAGTGGCTCTGCTTGGCATGAACTTCAGTATTGGCAGCATTTGCTCATGCCTTGGTTCATTCGTTGAATGGCTGTTCACTAGCTGTGTGGTCTTGGACGCCTTACCTAACTTCTTCAAATTTCTTCACCTGTAAAAGGACGACATTAAAGATACCAACCACATAGGGTTATAAAATTGTGATAATGCGATAATGCTTGTAAAGTGCTTAGCACGATGCCTGGCGTGGAGTCAGTACTTGGGAAATGTTTGTGATGATGGAGCACTTGCTGGCCACCTCCGCGTGCCAGGGCCTGCGGGTGCCAGGGAAACAGAAAGGAGGGAGGTGATTGGATCCCTGCTTTTTTTTCTTTTTGAGATGGAGTCTCGCTCTGTCGCCAGGCTGGAGTGCAGTGGCGCTATCTCAGCTCACTGCAACCTCTGCCTCCCTGGTTCAAGCGATTCTCCTGCCTCAGCCTTTTGAGTAGCTGGGACTACAGGCGCCCACCACACCCAGCTAATGTTTGTATTTTTTAGTAGAGACGGGGTTTCACCGTGTTAGCCAGGATGGTCTCAATCTCCTGACCTCATGATCCGCCTGCCTCGGCCTTCCAAAGTGCTGGGATTACAGGAGTGAGCCACCGTGCCCAGCCGGATCTCTGCTTTTAATGAGTTCTCTGAGTAAATGCAAAAGCAGGTGCGGAACCCCCTCACCGTAGCAAAGCGGTAAGTGCTGCAAGGGACCACAGAGGAGGGAGGAACCAGCTGCCAGGAAAGGTCAGGTCAGGAAGCCCCCAGAGACGGTACCATCGCAGCTGAGACTCTGTAGTGTGCTGCAGGGGCACCTGGAGAGTGGAGCTCAGGCAGCAGTGGCTTTCCCCGGCCCCCACCCTGGCTTGGCGAGGGGAAAGGAGCACAAGGCAGCAGCCAGAACTGAGCTCTGCTGCTAGAATGGTGGCAGGGAAAGCAAGGCTTCTCATAAGACAAGGTCAAGGGGATGTGGCTCGTGGGTCCCAGAAGAGTCACTGAGCAGGAGTGCGGGGCCGAGGATGGAAGAGCAGAAAACTCAAGAACACAGGGGTTTCCCACATCATCACCTGAGGCAGGGGCCTTGTCTGTGGCTTGGGGTACCTGCTTTGCAGGGGCCATGTGAGCACACAGCTGCCTTTAAAGGACCAGGGACAGGGTAGGCCAGCAGAGGCAGAGGTAAGAACAAGCAGCGAAGGACCCTCTGAAAATCAGAAGCCACCATGGAAAAGGGGGCAAAGGATATGGACAGGTAATTTATAGATTTCCCCAAATCAAACAAGCATATCAAGAGATGCCCAAATTAGTAATCAGAGAACTGTATTGTACGTTAAAACAATAATGAGGTATTATCTTAAGGCCGCTTGACTGGAAACACTCAGAAACCTGAGGACGGACAGGAGGAAATAAAGGATGGGAACTTCCAGTGCGAATGTAGCTGTCCTTTTAGGGCCAACTGTGAAATCAAGCATGTGTTTCTTCTGTGACCCAGTTGTTCTACTCCTGGGAATAATTCTCAAAGAAATTCTCACCTCAGGGGCATATACAAATTCATGCCCTGCAGCTTTGTTTGAGATGTTGGCAATTTAAAAGCAATCCAGAATAGATGCATGAAATGGTTTTAATTCATACTTTGGAGAACTGCGCAGCAATGACAATTAAATGAGCTGTACAAAGAGCAAAAGGAATGTGTCTTAAACTAAACAGTGTTTAGAGAAAATGGTCAAAAATAATGTAATACATAAAACAACACCATTTATAGGCATTAAAACACACACAAAAACTTGGCAACATGTATTCCACAAGACCCAGATGAAAGATACATGTTACACAGGCAGCATCAATGCCTTTGGAAAGAAGGGACATGGGAGTGGTCGGCAGAAATGAAAGAGATAACATCGATTATTAAAGAGACGGGGTCTTGCATGGAGCGATGACGGTGCTGAGGAATATGAGGAACTCAGCCTCGGGCACGTGAAGTACAAAGAAAAACATGAAAAAGTATGGTGTGTTCGGGAGCCTTTGGTGCCGGCTGCCCAAGCGCAGGGCAGGTGGGAAGGTGTGGGGTGAGGCTGCAGGGGTAGGCGGGGGTCAGATCTTGCAGGCTGTGGGTGGCAGGTCACCAGGGACCACTGACATTCTGACATTGTTGAATGATGCCATCAGAGGTGGAGGATGGATGCGAGCCAGGAGACCAGTTCCAGATCCAGGTCAGGGGTTGCCAGCTTTCTCTGGCAAGGGCCAGAGAGCCAATATCTGGCCTAAGACAGTGGCCTGTGGGTCTTGGTGCAGAGTCTTGGGTCTGGGTGGTGGCAATTGGAAGAGGACAGATGGGGCCAGGTGTGAACGCTGCCGGGGGATGGAATTGGCCAGACGTGGGGGCTGGGGAGGGGGTGGTAATTCCCAGGTTTTGGGGAACTAGGATGGTGAGTGGTTCAACCAGGTGTCAACCAGGACAGGAAATCCAGGGGGAGAAGTGGGTTTGAGGGCAAGGGTTCATTTCTAGACTGTTGAATATGAACACCTGTGTGGCGCCTGAGAGATGTTCAGTGACGAGCATCTGATAGTCAGCTCTGGAGATCAGATTGAAGGTCGGCTGCAAATGCAGTCAGGGACGGTGGCACACACGTGGCTGGTGCCTCCCGATGTTTGTTCCCCACGTCCTCCATCCCAGCCTGGGCGTCTTTGTGCCTGCGGGGAGCCTGCCCCACTCCCAGCAAGGAGGGCCCTGTTTGACGGAGCCGTTCCATTCCCCATGGTCACTGGCGTGGCGTTGGGCACATGGCCCGAGAGGTTCAGTCAAGGCGAATGTCAGGAGTCTTGGTCAAAATCTTAGGCTGGGAGGGTTTTTTCTTTCTTTTGTACTTTCTCTGATTATGGTCGTCTGTGGGTGTGAAGCCTGAAGTCGCCATCGGGTTGCCATCCTGCTACCAGGCACGTGTGAAGCCAGGCCCTGAAGGAGGGCATCGCGGACAGTGGGGTTCCTGCCTCTCCTACCCTTTGGAGGGGTGGAGAGAAGCAGCTGAACTGCCTGGTGCCCGGAGGCACTTAGAGCCCGTCAAAGCGCAGCGCTCCCGCTGGGTCCCTCCCGCCACACTGGCCTCAGCCCCCTGCAGGCTTCATCAGCTCCCACCTGGCGCCGCCTCCAGGCTACTCTGTACCCCTCTGCCCCCTGAGCTGACACAGGTCAGCTTTCTTCAGCCAGCTGTCATCCAGGCTGCACCCCACTTACTACAGCCTTCCTGAAATGACCACGACAAATGCCTGTGTTATCAAATCATGGAGGTGGAACTCATTATGTTCTGGACACAGTGCTAAACACGTTCTACAGAGACTAACTCAATTCACTGTTGTTGTGTAAGCGGGTAAGTGCTATAATTGCACCCATTTTATGGCTGAGAAGACTGAGGCATATGAGGCTAGATTACTTGCCCAAGGTCACAGGAAGTAAGTGGCAGCACCAGGGTGTACACCCTCACCCCCAAACCATTTTGCGCTTCAGACTAAAATCCTCCTCTGCTCAATCTAGATGGTTCTCCTCACTTTGTCACCAAGAACCTTGTGGGGTGGGTGTGTTTTATCTCATTTCATGTAGGAAGGAACGGAGGCTTGGAGAGGGTTATGACTCGTTGGAGGTCACATGGATGCTAGTGGTGGCACAGCTGAGATTTGAACTGTCTCTAAATTCCAAACTCCTCTGTTGCATCATCTAGTGCCTGAGAAATGTAGGCACAAGTTTGGGAACAAAAAAGTCCGGATTGCAGAAAATGGCCAAGTAGGAGAGAACTGTGGCCAGGGAAGCCCAGCCCCAGAAGGAGGTAGAAATCAGACAGGAGGGAGGCCTGAGCCGGCGGGGGCTGCAGGTGGTCAGGGACAAGGTTGGGTCCGCCATGCCTGGACATGGAGCTGTGCACTGTGCCAGTTGCCAGTTTAATATCTCATATGTGTGTGTGTGTGTGTGTGTTGTGAAAGGAATATAAATCTCAGAACCCCAAAATCACTAGGCCAAAGGGAAAAGTCAAGCAGAGAACTGCATCAGGCAAACCTGCCTTCCATTTTATTCCTAAATAAGATAGCTACACAGATTAAAAAAAAAAAAAAAGCTACATACCTCCATACCTCCGTCACAATTTCCCACAAGGAAATTCCTTGGGGACTGCAAAAGCCTCAAACAGTTCTGTTGAATCTCACCCTGGCAATGTAAATTGACAGCTTGTCTTCATAGATGTGGGAAAAGGGCAGAACTCAGTCATCCCTCTGCTCACCTGAGACAAATGCATATCTGATAGCTTCCTCTGCCCTATTTTTTTTTTTTTTTTTTTTTGAGACGGAGTCTGGCTCTGTTGCCCAGGCTGGAGTGCAGTGGTGCGATCTCGGCTCACTGCAAGCTCCGCCTCCCAGGTTCACGCCATTCTCCTGCCTCAGCCTCCCAAGTAGCTGGGACTACAGGCGCCCGCCACCATGCCTGGCTAATTTTTTGTATTTTTTAGTAGAGATGGGGTTTCACTGTGTTAGCCAGGATGGTCTCGATCTCCTGACCTCGTGATCCTCCCAAAGTGCTGGGATTACAGGAGTGAGCCACCGTGCCTGGCCGCCTCTGCCCTATTTTTAAATAAAAATGCAGGTTCACTGAGTTAGACTAAGGCCTAAGTGACTATTCCTCTACCTCGTCCCCCCATTTAAATTGTGTATTCAGTGAAAGGCTGATCAAAGGCCCTAAATAACCTTTTGTTTCTTATCTACCCATGACCTGGACGTCCCCCCAACTTCAAGTTGTCCCGCCTTACGGGAGCGAACCAACGTATATCTTACATATATTGATTGATGGCTCGTGTATCTCTAAAATGTATAAAAGCAAGCTGTACCCTGACCACTTGGGCACATGTCCTCAGGGCCTCCTGAGGCTGTGTCATGGGTGCGTCTTTAACACTGGCAAAATCAACTTTCTAAATTGATTGGGAATCTTAGACGCTTTTAGGTTCACAGTGTGTGGTGTGTGTGGTGTGTGCGGTGTATGTGTGCAGTGTGTGTGTGCGTGTGCGGTGCGTGCGTGGTGTGTGTGGTGTGTGTGGTGCGTGTGGGTGTGTGGTGTGTAGTGTGTGTGGTGTGTGTGTGTGCGTGGCGTGTGTGTGTGGCGTGTGTGGTGTGTGTGGTGTGTGTGCATGGCATGTGTGTGCATGTGGTGTGTGTGTGCGTGGCGTGTGTGTGGCGTGTGTGGTGTGTGTGTGGTATGTGGTGTGTGTGTGGTGTGTGTGTGATGTATGTGTGTGGGGTGTGTGTGTGGTGTTATGCAATTTATCATGTGATTCGTGTAATCATCGCTATTTATTGGTCTGTACGTTCAGTAGTGGTGTCTTAGGGACATCTCTGCTTTTTGTTTTGTTTTGTTTTGTTTTTTTGAGATGGAGTCTCACTCTGTGGCCCAGGCTGGAGTGCAGTGGTACAATCTTGGCTCACTGTAACCTCCGCCTCCTGGGTTCAAGGGATTCTCCTGCCTCAGCCTCCCAAGTAGCTGGGATTATAGGTGTGCGCCACTACGCCGGGCTAATTTTTTGTATTTTTAGTACAGATGGGGTTTCACCATGTTGGCCAGGCTGGTCTTGAACTCCTGACCTCAGGTGATCCGCCCTCCTCAGCCTCCCAAAGTGCTGGGATTACAGGCCTGAGCTACTGCACCTGGCCTTAGAGGCTTAAAGCCATGGACTTGGATGAGATTTCCCGGGAGAAGGTGCAGAGAGAAAAGAAGGCGGCTTGGGTCGAATGCCAGACAGAAGAGGGACTTTGCTCTGGCCCCCGGAAGAAGCTTCGTGGAAGACAAGGGTCTGTGAGGGGCGGAGACCCCAGAATCCCCTACAAGGGAGGTATCTGGGGCCTGCCCAGCGCTGCTCTTGGGACCCTCTGACCTGGGCTTTCCAGACAGGTCCGTTTTCAAATCCTCTGCTCATGGCTCCCGTACGCCGGCAGCCCCAGAATGCCAGCATTTAAGCGCCTAAGCTACACTTCCTAGAAAGCCGTTTGCCTCGGGAATGCTTTGCTAGGTCCTGTGTACTGAATTTGGGCTGGCAAAATGTAGCTATATTTGTAAAATATGTCAGTAAGATTGAACACCTGTAGCCAAGCTTGCTGGAGGGACCCCGGAGTCACTGCTGCCAGGCTAGACACGGGGGGCCTTTTGCACCCCCAGCACAGGCCCTGGCACACAAGCCACACTCCGTTGTGGAGCTCGGTTGTTTGTGGTCAAATTCTACACTTTCGGTATCTTTTTTCAATGAGCGGGAGCACAGCTGTGCGGCGTCTCCTAAAAGCCTTGGCGAGTTAACTGCTACTGAAGTAGGGCAAACGCTTTTCCCCAAGGGGGAGAGAGAGGCCCTATTTCTGGAGTGAAAATTTCATGCTCTATATATTTTTGTTCAGTCGTCTGAGCGTGAGTTCCTCCGTCTGTGAACTCTGAGTTTGAGGATTCTGAGTCAGCCCCAGACACACGCCCGCCCGGTGGAAACGCCCCAGTCCTTCGCGGGGCAGAGGAAGCGCCGGGAACGGTGCGGCAGCACCCCCTGGTGGCGAATGTCGATGCTGCGCTCCGGGGAAGGCCGGGGACGCCCTCCTTAGGAGAGGCCCTGCGTGGTTACCCCACCCTGTGTCCCCCTCACCTCCCAAAGGCATGCGGCTTACCAGCCTCAGAGGCTCCCAGCTCCACCCTCTCAGCCAGCCTGGAGAGAGCCTGGTGTGACGGCAGGCAGTGTGGACCTGGGAGACAGGGACCCACACTTAGGGCTCCCTGCTGTTCGTGCATCAGGGAATGTGCTGATGAGGACTCAGATGAATGAACCCTAACCCTAGGCCGGGCGCGGTGGCTCAGGCCTGTAATCCCAGCACTTTGGGAGGCTGAGGCGGGCGGATCACCTGAGGTCAGGAGTTCAAGACCAGCCTGGCCAACATGGTGAAACCCCTTCTGTACTAAAAATAGAAAAAATTAGCTGGGCATAGTGGCGCACACCTGTAATCCCAGCTACTTGGGAGGCTGAGGCAGGAGAATTGCTTGAACCTGGGAGGCAGAGGTTGCAGTGAGCCAAGATGGCGCCATTGTATTCCAGCCTGGGCAACAAGAATGAAGCTTTGTCTCAAGAGACTCAGCTTTTTCATATGTAAACAGGGAAACAGGGCTAATAATTAGTCCTTGGCATAACTGTTAAGATACAGTATGTGAAATGAGAGGTACATAATAGATTCACTAAATGGGAAGTAATTATGCTTCTTATTGATGTCATAACGACTGGTCAGGCAAAGAAGGGAGTACTGGGAAGTGGGGGCATGGTCAGGAAAGTCTTCATCAATGGGGAGACATTTCAGCTGGGTTTTGAAGGATGCATAGGAGTTTCTAATCAAAGGGGGAAGGGCATTCTAGATGGGGGAAATGTGTGTACAAAGGCATGGTGGTAAGAAGTGCTCTAGTGCATTCGGAGAGCTGTAAATAGTTCGGTAAATAGTTCAGCAGGTGTAGCTGAAACTGGCCAGGTGAGCTTGATCAGAATCTGTGAGAGTAGGTTACAGGAATGTGTATTTGGTAAGAAGAGTCCCGGGAGATTCTGAGGCTGACTTCCCACAGGCCTAACGTCTGGAAACCCATTGCTGCACCTGATATTCTGCACAATTCTCTCTAATCTGAACCACAACCCAGCAAGATAGAAGTAATTTGTGCTTATTTTACACAGCAGAAAGCCAAGACTCAGAGAGGTAAAGAGACTTGCCCAGGATCACACAGCTAAGGTGAGCAAGATTCAATCCCTGGTCAGCTTGACTTCAAGCCCCATCCGCACGGTGAGTGCCCAGTAAAAGCCAGGGATGACCCTCCCTGCCGACGCTCTACAGGCGGGACCCTCCCTGCCGACGGTCTACAGGCTGGACCCTCAGGTGTGTTGATCCTGTTTCCCTGACTCCGTCCTGTTAGGAGCTGAGGGAAGAGGGGTTGGGGCCAGGGAAGCACCTCCTGCGGGCCAGACTGCAATGCCAGGTAGAGAAGTTTCCCTGGTTGGAACTGCTCATTGGAGGAGGAGAGTCCTGTTCTTCTCAGGAATTTGCTAGAGATAGCTTTGTGCGGGTGTGTGTGTAATTTAAAAAAAATCTCAAATAATCTCCAACTTACAGAAAAGCTTCCACTGCAGCACAAATCATGTATTTTTCCTGAACGATTTCAGGGTAAATTGTCAACACTTGCCCCCTAATACTCCACCTCTGATACTCCATCACCCTCAATACTGCCGTGTATTCCCTGCAAATACAGACTTTCTCCTACGTGGTCGGTCAGAACAACCTTCACTCACAACTCAAGTTCACAGGGCGCGTTGCTGCTGTTCAAGTCTCCCCGGTGGCCCGATGGCTTCTTCACAGCGAATGTACCCAGTTCAAATTGGCATGTGGCTCTCGGTTGTCACTTCTCCTTAGTCTCCTGGAGTCTGAAGCCGAGCTCAGTCTTTTCTTGACTCTCGTGGCCTTGACACTTTCGAAGATTAAGGGCCAGTTATTCTGTGGGCTGTGCCGCCACTTGAGAGACTGCTGCTCCCTGCGGATTTGATTTGCATTATCTGTCTTGGCAGGAGCACCTCAGAAGTGCTATTCCACTGGACAGGATTTCAATTTGTCCTATTTAAGCGTTGTCTTTTTTTTTTTTTTTTTTTTTTTGATGGAGTCTCACTCTGTCACCCAGGCTGGAGTACAGTAGCATGATCTTGGCTCACTACAACCTCTGCCTTCCGGGTTCAAGTGATTCTCCTGAGTACCTCAGCCTCCTGAGTAGCTGCACCACAGAAGTGCACCACCATGCCTGGCTAATTTCTGTATTTTTAGTAGACATGGGGTTTCACCATGTTGGCCAGGCTAGTCTCAAAATCCTGATCTCAGGTGATCTGCCCGCCTCTGCTTCCGAAAGTGCTGGGATTACATGTGAGAGCCACCATGGCTGGCCCTGGCTTGCTTCTTCTAAACCTCTCTACCACTCCAGGTTCCCCAAAGCCTTGAGCACCCCATCCCAGACCCCCTGGAGCCTCCCCTCCCCCTGCTTACTGCCCCCACCACCCACCTCCCTCCACATGCTGTAGAAACCTCCCTGACAAGCTGTGGCAGTACAGGGCCAGCTACCCAGCAAGTTCCCCTGTCCCTCCTGGGGTCACCCAGACTTTACTCCCCTTGAGTCTTCCCCACCTCACGGTGGAGGAGTCCCTGATTTATTAAGGATTCTGGCCCTTTGGAATTAATCTATAGAGTTGCAAATGGACTGCTCGGGCCGTCTGAGAACGCTGTGATCCTGGGGACCTCACTTAGCGCCCCATCGCCTGATCTCCCTCAGATTCATCTTTGAGTGCTGGTGGCCAAGCAGGCGCTGAAATCCCCAAGTGTCCAGGAGGTGGCGCTGCCAGGTCAGAACCTGCACCCTCTCATGCGAATGCGGCTCAGACAGGGGAGAGTGCAGGGGCAAAGGGAGGGGTGGGGGCTGCAAACTAGAGGCTGTGAGGTCCCCTGGAAGCATTCGGCCTGTGCACATGTGTGTTAGCAAACACATACATACATACCAGCAAATGCACATACCAACACATCCATACCAGTACACACACACACATCATATATACTAGTAAATAGATACGAATACGTGCACATATATATACCTCTATATATGCACATGCATACATACCAGTATATGTATACATACATACATGCATAAGTCTATACACATATACCAGTATATATGCACATACATACAAACCAGTAAATATATATAATATATACACATATGGAAACATGTAGCAGTTCGTTGTATCCTCTATGTGTGAACATGTGTGCACCATCCTAGATGCATATCTGTGCATATGCACACACTCACGAGTCTGCACATACGTGTGTGCGTGTATATGCACACGGCAGTAACTAGGCCCTGGAGTCTGGGCCACTGACTTCTGCCTCTGAGGCTCGGGACGGCAGCAGCTTCTCCTCCATCACACAGGCCGACTCCAGACCTCCATTCTCTTTGCAGATCTTTTGGGTTTTTTTGGATCACAGGTGGGCAGGATGGTGGCCTCACCTGATGCAGTGCACACCTCCAGCAGGTATCAGATGGAGTGCAGCTGGGAGCAAGATTCTCATAGCAGTGACAAAGATCCACGACACCCTCCACCACGCAGCGGCATGTGTGTGTCCTCAGATGTCATACAGGGCGACTGTGGTTTTCCCCTGAAAGAAGCAGCACTGATCCCTGTACAGGAGGTGAAGGGGGGTGCTGCAGGAAGGCTTTGAAACAGAGAGGGGAGCCTGGCTCCCGCCCTGGCCCAGCTGGGGAGCCTGAGGGTGGGGCTGTGACTGGGCAGCCTTAAGAAGTGTGGTCAGCGTGCCATGCTCTTTTCCCGGGGGACTCAATGTTGTGGGTCCAGTTGAGACGGAGAGGAGCCAGGAAGACAGGCCAGGCCAGCTCCTTGCCTGGTGGCTGAGGATTTCTGGCCGTGAGCTTGCGGGACTTTGCAGAGCTGGAGCGGGAGGGTACCTTTCCTAACAGCGACACCCGGTGGTGTTGGCCGCTGCAACTGACACTCGGGTGACTTGTCTGGTTGTCTCCTCGAGGCGCTGTGACCAGGGCTTGACCTTTGGACTGAGAGAGCATCCGCTGGGCCGGGCGTCTTGGAGTTATTTGGAAGGAGGACCCTGAGATTTCTTTGAGAGATTACCTAATCCAAGAAGCAAGAGAAGATGACCTCGCTTTATGCTCCAAGCAGCTGACCTTGGAATCTGGAATCTGGTTATAAATGCATCTGTGCCTTTCTTGGACAAAGTTTTTGCTTCTTTCTCTCTCTCTCTCTCTCTCTCTGTGTGTGTCCACTGGCCCAGGTGAGTATTCCATCCTCAGGTCCCCAAAGCATATCCCAGCAGGGCAGGCTTGGTTCCAAAGGCCACGTGGGCTGTGTAATGACTGACTGACCCTGTGCAGCCTGTGGAGCGAGGGAGGAGAAATGGCCAAGCTCAGCTGAGCACACCTGGCCTGAGAGCCTGAGGGCCCAGGTGTGCCCTGAGAGTCGAGGGCAGATGTAGGGGGGAGTCAGGCCTTTTTAATCATAGAATCAACTGCCCGCCCGCCACAGTCAATGCTAAGCTCCTCAAACATCTTGCAAGCTGCTTGCTCAGGCCTCTGACTCAGGATTGAACCGCATGTGGCACAATCGTGCTACAAAGATGCCCACATCCTGGCTGTTCCAGAACATTCTCAGCCTCACTGGGTGTGATTATTTTTTTTTGTTGTTGTTGTTTTTTGTTTTGTTTTTTTTTTTTTTGAGACGGAGTCTTGTTGCTCTGTCGCCCAGGCTGGAGTGCAGTGGCCGGATCTCAGCTCACTGCAAGCTCCGCTTCCCGGGTTTACGCCATTCTCCTGCCTCAGCCTCCTGAGTAGCTGGGACTACAGGCACCCACCACCTCGCCCGGCTAGTTTTTTGTATTTTTTAGTAGAGACGGGGTTTCACTGTGTTAGCTAGGATGTTCTCGATCTCCTGACCTCGTGATCCGCCCGTCTAGGCCTCCCAAAGTGCTGGGATTACAGGCTTGAGCCACCGCGCCCGGCCGGGTGTGATTATTAAAGGCGCAGTATGGACAGCGGCTTGTCCTTTCCACTGAAAGAAGGAACAGCTGTCAGGACTGGAGGGGGCTCGCTCGAGGCAGGTGCTTTTCGGTTACCTGGGTTTCCTGCACCTCTCTTCTTGCAGCATTTCCTCTGGACACGTGGCCTTGAGCCTGACCCCTGGAGTTTATCCCAGTGCTTGGTGACGAGACCCCACCTACTGCATAGGAGGACAGGCAGAGGGTCAGCCAGAGCCTGGGATGTGGAAGCGCCACCTCGCTTTGCAGGCTGTGTGTCCTCAGGCAAGTAATCAGCTTCTCTGAGCCCCCTCTTCCAACTCTGTCAAATGTGGACGAATGATGCCTGCACTTTGTCCCTGTGAGGCTGTCAGGAAGCGCCCTGGTGTGGGTGGGAGAGCTTGGTAAACAGCAGGCTGTGCACCTGGTGTGGGTCATCAGGCTCAGGGCTGAGTACACAGCCAGGAGACCTCACCAGGCCTGGGATGGGGCCAGCTGCATGGAGCTGCTGCCCTGTGGCCCTGCAAAGCCCCTCCTGGCACTGCTGCTGATGTTGACATCTGCAGATGCCACCTTCTAGAAAGTTCTCCTTCCCCAACATGTCTGGAGTCCTCAAGGGATATGATACTTTCAGTTCCACTATACAGCTTGTTCTGAAAATGAATTTGCTTCAATTGCTCCAATAGCAATCTACAATTGCTAGAGTAGGGAACAATTGGAGCACAACATGAGTTTCAAAGCTCACATTTGCTCTGCACAATTTTGTCCTCAAACGCCTGACGAATGCAGAGAATGGCACCTGGCTGACCGGAACCTAGGAACACACAACCACACCCGTGCACACACCCTAGGAACACACAACCCCACCCTCGCACACACCCTAGGAACACACAACCCCACCCATGCACCCTCCAGCCCTCCGTTCATAGGGTGTGTTGAGTCACATCCATCCAGCTCTGGTGCTAGAATGTTCCCCCCAATTTCAGATCACCCAGCTCACAACCCCAACGCCCACTTCGTCAAACAAGCCTCAAGTCTTTTTAAAGGGAAGCACCATATTAATTTTAGTGTGTATGTATTTCTTAACCATTTAACATATAAAACTGTGCTCTCTCTTTTTTTTTTTTTTTGAGACAGTTTCACTCTTGTCGCCCAGGCTGGAGTGCAGTGGCGTGATCTTGGCTCAATGCAACCTGCGCTTCCTGGTTTCAAACAATTCTCCTGCCTCAGCCTCCTGAGTAGCTGGGATTACAGGCGCCTGCCACCATGCCCAGAGAATTTTTGTATTTTTAGTAGAGATGGGGTTTTGCCGTGTTGGCCAGGCTGGTCTCGAACTCCTGACCTCAGGTAATCCACCCACCTTGGCCTCCCAAAGTACTGGGATTACAGGCATGAGCCACTGCACCCGGCCTGTGCTATCATTTTTGTTAGGTTCAAGTCTTTTGTAAATGTCTTGCTGATGAAGTCCCTAACTCTCTCTCCCTCATAGCCTGCTGGGTCATCTCACATGACTTTGCAGAGTGCAGTGATTTTTAGGGATGTCTGCATCACAGCATAGCAAAATGGACTATTCGTGAATTCGTGGACTGGCCCCAGGTCTCTGCTGCTGCCGGAGCTGTGGGTGAGGCCGCCCGGGTGTCCTGGCCCTGCCTTAGGCAGTGCCAGCTGTGCAAATCTTTGTGCACACACCTGTTGCTTGTGTTACTGATATCCATGGGGAAGCAGTGGCAGTTCTCCTACGCCAAGTGTGGGAGCCCTCTGATTTATGGGGGCTCATTCACTGAATCGTCACAGCAGCCCCAGAAGGTTGGTACTAATAATATCTTTGCTTTAAGATGAGAAAACCATGTCACAGACAAGTTAGGAAACTTGAGGTCTCATAGCCAGGAATCAGAGGAGTCCAGCTTTGAGCCGCCCTCCTGGACGACGCTGCCTCCCCCTGTACCGGGATGGGCAGGCTGCTTCTGCAGAGGACCAAATAGTCTTCTCAGCTCTGTGGGTCATGAGCGCTCTATTGCAGATTCCTTTGCAGCACAAAAGCGGCCACAGGTCCTGTGCAAATGCATTGGCAAAGCTGTGTGGGGACATGCTTTTGTTTATGGACACCAAACTTTGAATTCCTTATCATGTTTATGCTCACAAAATGTTATTCTTTTGATTTTTTTCAACAATTAAAATAAATAAAGACCATTCTTAGCTTATGGATCATATACACATAGATGGCGGGCTGGATTTGGCCCATGGTCATAATTTGCCCGCATAGATCCCTGCTCTAGAGTGACAGAATTGGTCAAAACTGTTCCAACATTTGAATAGCTCTTGAAATGTTCTGGAAATGAAACCATGGGACTTGCACACATTCACATTGTTAGCAGGATTTTGATGTTCCAGTTTCACCACAATTTCATGCTTACTACTATTATTATTATTATATTTTTTGAGATGGAGTCTTACTCTGTTGCCCAGGCTGGAGTGCAGTGGCACGATCGCAGCTCACTGCAACCTCCGCCGCCTGGGTTCAAGTGATTCTCCTGCCTCAGCCTCCAAGTAGCTGAGATTACAGGTGCACGCCACCATGCCCAGCTAATTTTTGTATTTTTAGTAGAGAAGGGGTTTGCCATGTTGGTCAGGCTGGTATTGAACTCCTGACCTCAGGTGATCCGCCCACCTTGGCCTCCCAAAGTGCTAGGATTACAGGCATAAGCCACCGCACCCGGCCCATGCTAATTATTTTTTAATGCTTGTTAATATATCAGTTATAAAATAAAGACTCCCTCTGTTTTATTGG
>NC_045448.1:8842521-8894876 GCF_002776525.5 Piliocolobus tephrosceles | reverse complement strand
TTTTTTTTTTTTTTTTTTTTTTTTTTGTATTTTTTAGTAGAGACGGGGTTTCACCGTGTTAGCCAGGATGGTCTTGATCTCCTGACCTTGTGATCCACCCGTCTCGGCCTCCCAAAGTGCTGGGATTACAGGCTTGAGCCACCGCGCCCGGCGAGGTAAGCATTTTCAACTCTTTCAACAAGCTGGGATCCCCCGCCCCCGCATATTGCTTGCTTGCTTGCTGTTTTTGAGACAGGGTCTGGCTCTGTTGCCCAGGCTGGAGTGCAGTGGGGCAATCACAGTTCACTGTAGTCTTGACCTCTTGGGCTCAAGTGATCCTCCCATCTCAGCCTCCCAAGTAGTTGAAATTACAGGTATGTGCCACCATACCTGGCTAACTTTTGTATTTTTTGTAGAGACGAGGTCTCACTACATTGCCCCGGCTGGTCTCAAAATCCTGGCCTCAAGTGATTTGCCTGCCTCGGCCTCCCAAAATGCTGGGATTACAGGTGTGAGCCACTGCACCCAGCGTTCCCACATATTTCTAATAACATGTTTCAGTACTTTTTCTTGACTCTTTCCCCCTGTTTTAGACATTATTTATTGCCTTCCTACTAATGAAGTTTCCTGGTACACGAAGGGGCACAGGGAAACTCACCCTGAAGTTGGCTCCCTGGTATAATGAGTATTTTGACTTAAAGATTCTTCCAGATGAACCTGCTGAAAGAGACTTCTCCCTGATCTAGGTAAAGACCTGATGGACCCACCAAGGAGGACTGTTGTCCCTCGCACCCCATCCCGTCTCTCAATCTTCTGTCTCTCCCCAAGCACAGGATGAAGTCATTGTCTGCAGTTCCTTTACCTGCCTAAACTCCGAACCCACCAAAGAATAAAGCAATGACCTTTGGTCCCCTCCCTGGGTTTTCATTCACTGAACCCATATTGCGGGAAGAAAGC
Source organism: Piliocolobus tephrosceles (assembly GCF_002776525.5). Classification (NCBI taxonomy): domain Eukaryota; kingdom Metazoa; phylum Chordata; class Mammalia; order Primates; family Cercopithecidae; genus Piliocolobus; species Piliocolobus tephrosceles. The sequence continues at coordinate 8,893,940 of NC_045448.1, read as the reverse complement.
CTGAAGTGCGTCCACACACCTGGACAGACTTGTCACGAACCATTGTCTGCTCTTCAGGCCCTACAGACTTTGTCCCAGGCCATTGTATGTTCTTCAAATCCTGTATTCCAGGGTTCTCCAGCCCCTGGACCGTGGACTGGTACTGGTCCATGGCTTGTTGGGAACCGGGCCGGACAGCAGGAGGTGAGCGGTGGGCGAGCCAGCAAAGCTTCATCTGTATTTACAGCTGCTCCCCAGTGCTCACATTACTGCCTGAGATCTGCCTCCTGTCAGGTCAGCAGTGGCATTAGGTTCTCATAGGAGCATGAGCCCTATTGTGAACTGCGTGTACAAGGGATCTAGGTTGTGTGCCCCTTATGAGAATCTAATGCCTGATGATCTGTCACTGTCTCCCGTCACCCCCATATAGGACTGTCTAGTTGCAAGAAAACAAGCTCAGGGCTCCTACATGATGGTAAGTTGTACAATTATTTCATCATATATTACAATGTAATAATAATGAAACAAAGTGCACAATAAATGTAATGAACTTGAATCATCCCCAAATTATCCCCATCCCCTGTCCACAAAATTGGTCCCTGGTGCCAAAAAGCTTGGGGATCACTGCTGTATTCCCCTAAAAATCATTTATTATCCTCCTAAAATCATCCATATTTCCCCATCTCCCTTTCCTCTAAGAAGTGGGGTGCATAAGCATCTGTACCCCATTGGCATATCAAATTTGTATGCCATTTCTCCTATTTAAAGAACAATTGTAGGCCAGGCACGGTGGCCTATGCCTGTAACCCCGGCACTTTGGGAGGCTGAGGTGGGTGAATCATTTGAGGTCAGGAGTTCGAGACCAGCCTGGCCAACATGGTGAAACCCCTTCTCTACTAAAAATACAAAAATTAGTGGGGGTGGTGACAGGTGCCTGTAGTCCCAGCTACTTGGGAAGCTGAAGCAAGAGAATTGCTTTAACCTGGGAGGTGGAGGTTGCAGTGAGTGGAGACAGCTTGTGCAGGGGAACTGCTGTTTTTAAAACCATCGGATCTCGTGAGACTTATTCACTATCACGAGAACAGCACGGGAAAGACCTGCCCCCATGATTCAATTACTGCTGGGTCCCTCCCACAACACATGGGAATTCAAGATGAGATTTGGGTGGGGACACAGCCAAACCATATAAAAAGCGATTTTCCATTAGAAGGGAGAAGCACAGGCTCATTGAGCAAGTTGAGTGTGTGGACTCTGAATTCTTACTGAAGCTGGCCTCACTCTAGAGCATACTGTGGCTCCCTTGGGCTGTGGTGGTGCCTCCTGAGCAAACCACTTGGACTCATCCTTTGCTCACTTCCTGGAAGGGCATATAGGCCTGCACATTATACATTTCTACCAATTTTAATCATTTGCAGTTAGATTGGTTATCTTTTTCACTTTCTGTTGCTTTCCTTTAACATATTTTTTTTGCAATATTTTGTTGCATAAAGGTTTATTTTTTCAAACCCAACTATATTGTCTGAGGACAGGCTCAATTTTTCAAGAGCCAGACATTTATCTTTGCTCCACTGCTGGAATAAATCTGCAGCTCTGCTTTCTTATTTTTAATGGTTTTTGTGTTTTGCTTTCTGATGTATGGGATATGCAGCCACATACCTATGGGAAGTATCTGCTCAATAAATCACAAAATGGAAATGTGACTTCTGTTTTATACCTGGGAAATAGATGCCAAGAGAATCGAACCTGTTTCCTGAAGCTGTTTGGGGAGGCCAGTAGGGGAACTTGATTCTTAGTTCACTGTTTTTACCCCTGAGCAGAGGCTACCTTGGCCCCTAACCACCCCTAGAGGAGGAGCTGTGTTCACTACACTCCGCTTAGAACGGAACTCTCCGAGAGCGGTGCTGAGAATTACAGAGCGTGGCTTCCGGTGCAGGCTTCATTCTTCTCCTTTACTTCTCTCCTACTTTCTTTCAAGTTTAACGATTTCTAAAGTCAACAAATGACAAACACGCCGAGAACTGGAAGGAGCCTCAGAGTCATTCATCCTTTGATCTGGCCAACACTTACTGAGCTGGGTCTTGTGGGGCCCCAGCCTGGAAAGACTGGGTCCAGATTGAGACTATTGAGGGAAATGGACGCGGAGACAGGAGGAGAGTAAGGGGACAGAGATTCCTCCAGGGATGAGGGCTGGGGCCCTGGGGCTTCACTCACCCCAGCCAACTGGGGGGCCAAGAAGTGTGTCCTGAGGAGGTGGGGCCCGGGCCAGGCTGGAGGCTGAGACTTGGGGTCTGTGTGTTGGGTGGAGTGAGCTAGCAGACATAGCCCCAGGCCAGGCAGGGAGATGAGAAAGGGCCAGTGGGGCAGGTGTGCTTAGGAGCAGTCACTGGAGCTATTCCCCTCTGGGGAGGCGGGTGGGAAGAAGACGCAGAGAGGATGGGAAGGATGCAGGGAGGATGGGAAGGCCATGTGGGCCTCTCATTTTGCGCAGAAGCTCATGGTTCTCCTGGGTAGGGGGAGGGGAGTGGCGTGGCTTAGACCTGGGATGTAGGAAGAACATGCTGGCTACAGAGGGGAGGGTGAGTTTGAGGAAAATACCGAGAAATAGAGATGATTTGAACCATAATAGCTAGAGATGTTAAGGCCCAAATTAGGGTAATGGTAGGAATGGAGAGAATAATTAGTTAGGAAGTAAAATTGGCAGGACTTGGGAATAGATTCAGTAATGTGGAGGGGGCTAGAAAGCAAGAATGAATCCCACACTGGATAGGATGCTGGAGAGGCCTTCTGAGTAAGGAAATACGAGAAAGTTGCAGGTTTGGGAGAAGGATGATTATTTCTATTTTTGACATTCAAGTTTCAGGTGACTGCAGGCCACCAGGTGGTGACCTCTAAAGGGGAGCTGGATCTTAGAGGGACGTCTCATCCCGAGATGCATCCTGGGAGCCATCAGCAAATGTGTGGAGGTTCAGTCAGTTGATATTTGAATTATCCCAGGAGAGTGAGGAGGTGAAGGAGAGAGGGCCAAAGACAGACCCTTCCCCATGGAGGGGGCAAAAGAAAGCAGTGGGAGACCTAGAGGGCAGTCTAAGATGTGGGAGGAAAGCAAGAGAGACCATAGAACCTTGTGCAACCGCCCATTATCCAGAGAGCTGCACGCAGCAGTGACAGGAGGAAAGAGGACTGCAAGCAGGACTGTTTCAGGGAGTGGGGCATGGAGGGTGGAGCACAGTTCAGGTTGCAGACAATTGAGTCACAAATAAGAGAAGCTGGAGGTGGAGACCAGGAGCATAGACTTTTAAGAGGTTTGAACAAAAAGCGGAGGAAGGATGGTGGGGTGATGACTCCGGAGGGTTAAGGTTGATCAAGAGCTGAGCCACCGGATGAGAAGGACCTGGAGCTGGAGGGGAAGGCCAGTGAAACAGGATCCTGGGAGAGGCTCAGTCAAGGCTGACTCAGGTGGCTGGGAGCTGAGCCCAGGTGAAAGTGATGGAGGCCGGGTGGGCTGGCTCTTTATACATTGCAGCCTTGGAGGGGTGGGGTCTGCTTGGTGACTCAGTGTTCTCAGCTGATGCGGAGTGAGAGCGGCAGAGATGAGGGTGAGTGTGTGGGGGCTGAGATGGCTCCAGGCATGAGTGGGAGAAGCTGAGCCGGGAAAAAGACCAGGCAGCGGCGCGGGCACTGCCACTCACCTTCCCCGGGCCGCAGTCCTTACAGCTGCGTGATGGGTAGACAGGCAGAGAAGGGAGATGATAGTGTGGTTGCTGCAAACCTCTGTCCTCAAACTCTTATGAGCAGGGAATAACAATCGCACAGATCAAAGTGCAGTACCTACTCTTCTGCCAGGGCCTAGTCTCAATATTTTGCGTAATACCCACTTAAGCTACACAGGCTGGTGCTAGTAGTATACCACGTTGTGGATGAGGAAATGGCACAGGGAGATTCAGAAGCTTGCCCAAAGCCACCAGCTCCTAGGTGGAGGAGCCATGGTACAAATTCAGGCTGGCCAGCCCCACATCCCACACACTGTGCCATCATGCTGCCTTCCTTCATTTTTCTTTTTTTATTTTTATTTTTATTTATTTATTTTTTTGAGACGGAGTCTTACTCTGTCGCCCGGGCTGGAGTGCGGTGGCCGGATCTCAGCTCACTGCAAGCTCCGCCTCCCAGGTTTACGCCATTCTCCTGCCTCAGCCTCCCCAGTAGCTGGGACTACAGGCGCCAGCCACCTCGCCCGGCTAGCTTTTTTTGTATTTTTTAGTAGAGACGGGGTTTCACCGTGTTAGCCAGGATGGTCTCGAACTCCTGACCTCGTGATCTGCCCGTCTCGGCCTCCCAAAGTACTGGGATTACAGGCTTGAGCCACCGCGCCCGGCCCTTTTTTTATTTTTTAATTAATTTTTTTTGAGGCATAGTCTTACTCTGTTGCCCAGGCTGGAGTGCAGTGGCTCACTGCAACCTCTGCATCCACGGTGCAAGCAAGTCTCCTGCCTCCGCCTCCAGAGTAGCTGGGATTACGCCTCCAGATAAGGGTGCACGCCACCACGCCTGGCTAATTTTAGTAGAAACAGAGTTTCACCACGCTGGCCAGGCTGGTCTTGAAATCCTGACCTCAGATGAGCCACCAAAGTGCTGGGGTTAAATGTGTGAGCCACCGCGCCTGGTCAGCTCTCCTTCATTTTTCTTACTGAACTGGTCTAAATGCTGACTTTGGTCTCCATTCCATTAGGTGGCAGAAGGTTGCCGGACCTCCCCGTGGCTGCCTCTAGCCTCCTTACCCACGACTACGGCGGAGTCCCAGGAAACTTGCTGGCAGCCAGGCCCCTGGGGTGGGGAGTGTGTTTAGGGAGAGGGGGATGAGTGTGTACTGGTGGGGGGTGGGGGCCATGGTGTGATGAGACATTCTCTACCCCTGCAGGCCCCAGCTGTGGCCTCCTCGCCCCTGACTGCAGGGTGGCTGGGTTCTGGCAGTAGAGTTGAGCTCCCTTGCGCCCGTCTTGGTGCTCTGTGAACATTTCCCTCTTCCACTGCCTTCCCTGGAGTTCTGGAAGCTCCCACTCTTGCTGCCTCGCCCTGTGAACAGCGACATCTGCTGCCCCTGCCCTTCACTGAGCTGGGCAAACAGGGTGCTGTCTTGCTACCTTCCTGGGATGAACCTGGGATCAGGCCTCCGTTCACCTCTGTTGTGGGATTCTTTGATCATATTTGGGATTTCTAGCACAATGCTCCCTGAACACCCTTTTAAATCAGGGTTAAATTAAAAGTTCTGGGTAAAGAAAATAGGTTTGTGATCTCTCAGGCCCGCCCTCGGCCTAAATAGGCTGTCCTTTGCCACAGTGGAGCCACAGGCTGCTCTTGGCTCCCTGCTGCTCCCTGGCTCTGGGAGGCGTGGAAAGACCCTGAGCCTCTTGCACTCAGAGGCAAGTGGTCTGAGGACGGCAGCTCAGGCTGCAGAACTTTAGAGGACTGAGGAGGCAGCTCTGGGGCTAGAACTCATGGAATAACAGCCAGACCTTGGCTCTCGGGAACCTGGCCTGACCCGGAGAGCAGGCCGCCATCTCTGCAGGCACAGAGGGGGCCCTGGAGGCCATCAGGGCAGATGCCTGGAGATGGGGGTGGGGGTGTGTGGACGGAACACTACCTGGTGATTGTGAATCCACGCCTCCACCTTCTTCACAATCGGCAGATAATCTGGAACCTCGTAGAATCTCAGGCCTGATAGGATCTGTCCTGGTTCTGGAATGTTTAAGCTGTGGTGGTGAAAGTCTCTCTGAATTAGAGATTCCCACTTATGGGTGGGTAAATTACTGCAAGAGAAGGCAAGTCCCCTGCGTCCCACCCTGTCTGACAGTGCCACCCGCAGCCCCCAACCCCGGCTCCCGAACTCTCACCCAGCCTGTGCTCTCTGCAGGGGATGGAGCTGCAGAGCACTCTGCTCCGAGAGGGCAGGGGCAAGGTCACGAGACCACAGTGCTGGGCCCTCGGTGCTCGACAGGTTCCAAGCACCCATACCTGACCTGCTGACCACAGCCACTAGAAAGCATAGGGCCCCTTCGCATCCAGGCCCCCCACAGGTCACCCTCTACCAGGAGTCCAGCTCCCCTCTTGTCCCCTGTACAACCAGACTCATTCCTTGCTCATGCCCTTCCCCTTCAAGGAATGCTCTCCACTGGAAAAAGCCTAACAGATGAACTGGTGACATTATAATCCTGGCCTTATGATGCATTTTATTACTTTTGCTATTACAGGCATAGTCCTACCTCCCTAGCTGTGTTAAGAGATCACATTTTAAAGTAACAGAATAACCACCTGTGAAACCACCACCCAGCCTGAAAGCTGGGCCTTCGCAAGAGCTGACACCAGCTGTGTGGCCCACCCCATCCCATTCCCTCCCTGCCTTCTCCAAGATAGCTGTCACCCCGAATCCTGTGTGCCTCCTTTCTGTGTTTTCCTTTATTTTATTTTATTTTTTCTGAGACAGGATCTTTCTGTGTTACTCAGGCTGCAGTGCAGTGGCACGATCAGAGCTCACTGCAGCCTTGACCTTCCAGGCTCAAGCAATCCTTTCGTTTCAGTCTCCTAAGTAGCTGGGACTACAGGAACATGCCATCAGACCTGGCTAGTTTTTGTATATTTTTGTAGAGATGAGGTTTCGCTATATTGTCCAGGGTGGTCTTGAACTCCTGGGCTCAAGTGATCTGCCTGCCTTGGCCTCCTTAAGTGCTGGGATTCCAGGCATGAGCCACAGCTCCTGGCCAATTTTCCTTTCCTGTCCTCTCATCTTACCTATTCCTTGGAGTCCTAAAACGTGTATATTATATTTGACATCTCTGCCTTCTTTGAGAGGGTGTCATGCTGTTTGTACTCTTTTGGGACTTACTTTTCTCACTTAGTAGTAAGTTGATAAGCATTGTCTGTATTGCTAGGGTGGCCGTGATTCCTCTCTTTGGACGCTGTCTGATACTCCATGGTGTGAACACACCTGTTTATCCATTCTTCTGTTGGTGGGCATTTCAACAGTCCTGCTGTGAACGTGTTTGCGTAAGAGTTTTCTAAAGTGTATACCTATGAGTAGAATTCCTGGGTCATGGTGTACAGGAATGTCCCCCTGGGGGGTGTTCAGCTGTTTTACTGAGTGGGTGACTCATTTCCACTCCCACGGCTGACAGGTAGACAACCTACACACCCACCTCTTCCCCAGCACGCAGCTTCGTCAGCCTTCTCCATTCGTGCCACTATAGTGAGGATAAAGTGGCATCTGTGTCCTCTTCCATTCCTGGCGTACCTGTGCTTCAAGGCTGAGTTCATGAATGACCTTGCCCAAGAAGTCCTCTGTGACCAGCACGCCTGTTGCCACTGACTGTTGGATGTTTTCTGCCACCTTCCCATGGGGTTCTTCACTTCTTTTTGTTTGTTTGTTTTTGAGACGGAGTCTCGCTCTGTTGCCCGGGCTGGAGGGCAGTGGCCCGATCTCAGCTCACTGCAAGCTCCGCCTCCTGGGTTTACGCCATTCTCCTGCCTCAGCCTGCCGAGTAGCTGAGACTACAGGTGTCCGCCACCACGCCCAGCTATTTTTTTTTGTATTTTTTAGTAGAGATGGGGTTTCACTGTGTTAGCCAGGATGGTCTCGATCTCCTGACCTCGTGAGCCGCCCGTCTCGGCCTCCCAAAGTGCTGGGATTACAGGCTTGAGCCACTGCGACCAGCCGGGTTCTTCACTTTTTAACATCACGGGACATCACATGTTTTTTCTAACTCTACCATTGGATGCACCGGGGAGAGGCAGCTGGGTCGTGAGCTTGTGGTTGCAGGTCAGAGCTGGCCAGGGGAGACCCTAATTAGCCACTCTGAAGTCCTCACAGTCGCGCCTGTTTGGAGGAGTGACTCCTCCCGGCAGGCCCGGAGCCAGGCCTCTGGGGTCTGAGCTGTGTCACGGGTCAGCTGATGTTTTGCCCAGAAGGCACAGACTTCACCTTCTGTCTGGAGGGGATGAAATCACTGGCTCACTATGGGGCCTGCTCCGGTCACAGCACTGTCTTCACAGGTAGCAAGGAACTCTAGCCTCAGCTCTCGCACATTGGAAGCTCTTCCAGTGAGTTTCAGTCTGTGACTACAGGCATACAGCACCACCCCACATGCCAAGACACCCCATGTGCCACGTGCCAGGCCAGACGGGGGCTGCAGTAGCCTGCCAGTGTGGGGTCCGGGGACTTGGGCAGGGGTGCAGGGCACTACTGCTTATTAAAGCCTGCCTGGCGAGGGCTTTGTCTCTCAGGAGGAAGCTGGAGGCTCGAGGAAGACAAAGACTTGGCCAGGAGGCCTGAGCCCCATCCTGCTGCTTGCCCTGGTTCACTGGAGGCTTTTTGTCAAGTGCCTCTGCATTCCACTGGAGGCCGAGGGGCCGCCCTGCTGGGGGCTCGGGTCCAGAGCACGTGACAGAAAACAGGTGGGGAGAAGGAGAGGGGCTGTTCAGATTTTGCTCCTCTAAACCTGTGCTCTGCTGTGTGAGTCACTGGCCAGTCTCCTTCCCTGGCCTGTTTCCCGCAGCTCCCTGCAGCCCAGGGAAGCACTAACAAGCATCCCCCAGCCCTGCTATTGATCTAAGCAGCGATCCCTTCCCTTGCCACAGGCCTGTGCATTTTCAAGGTGTGTTCCCATCCGATATTCCATTTCATCTGCCCTATGTGTGTTCATCACAAGCTTCCTTATGGGTTCCCCGTTTGTGCTACTGCTGCTGGAGCTCATTTCTTGACCTCTGACACAATTCTCCTCGGGCCCATCCTTCCTGTCCTGAGGACAGGCATCCTGGCAAGTAAGCCAGGGGGTGCCCAGACTATTTTCCATGCAAAGCAAAGGGGCCTTGTATCCCAACAATGCAGAAGAGGCTGAAGTTATCATGCACACAGTGGACACCTGTTACGCGGTTATCTGCTCAATCTATTCTAGGCGCTCCTGAATGCTTTCGTCCATTTAAGGAACATTTACAGCACTGTGGGAGAGGATACCAAGGATACCAAGAGACCTGCCCAGGATACCAAGGATGCCAAGAGACCTGATGCATGGTCTTACCCTCAATGGGCTTGCAAAGTACTGGGGGGAGACTCTTAGCCAGCCGCTGCCATGTTGGCCATGAAGGTTTGGTGGCCTCTGAGCAAAACGCCTGCCCTTGGCGGGGAGATGGGCCTAGCTTTGCTGCTGACCAGCAATGTGGCATTGGCCTACCATCCTAAACTTCTTGCATCCTTAGCTGTAAAGGGCAGCACGAGAGCTATCGTTTACCACCTGCCTGCAGGGTTTCAGCTGTGTCACAGTCATTACCACAGTGAATTCTCATAACACACTAAACTCAGCATTATTTCCATTTAACAGATGGGAAAACTGAAGCTCCGGTAAACAAGCAAGGACAGAACTAAATCCAGCAATGTTTGGCTTCTAAACCCGAGTTCTTTCCATTCCTGGATTCTGCCTCACAGGCCTGTTGTGAAGATTAAATGAGATTTTTAATGCAAAATGCCCAGAACAAAGGCTGGTGAGGAGCAGTTACTGTGACCCCGAAGGCTGTCCTCGCTCCACCTATCGCTCCCTGCAGGGCACCACGCCCCTCCCACGTGAAACACGGAGGCTGTTTCTCTCCTTGCAGTAATTAACCCGTGCGCCAGTGTGTTTATGGAAAATAGCTCACTCTGTCTTTCATCTCTAAGGACCCAATCGTGCTTGGCAAGCAGGCTCCCAGATGCAAGGCCAGGTTCTCTCAGCTAAACAAAGGAGAGGAAATTACGCAGGAAATTCTGACAAAGCAATTACTCTGATCTGATGTCGATGGGCTACTCGTGCCAACACGGGGCCTTTTTGTTTAAATCACCTGAGGGATGTGTCTGCATACACCCAGGCATGCTCAGTTAGTTTTCTGACTGGCTCTTTCAGCAGGCGGGTATCTATCAGCCATCACCCTCCTCCCGTACACTTGGGGCCGCAGGAACATGGGGGTCAGGCCTGAGCCAGCTGGGCAGCTTCGGTTCCCCAGTAAGGGCACACGGCTGTCTGCGGAAGTGGAGAAATATCTAGAGCCCTTTCTCATCCCCAAAACTTCTGTGGTTGTGCCAGTGGTGGGGCCTCTCGCCTTTCCTCTCCTGAAGGCTTTTTCCCCGCTGTGGTTCCCCTGGCTATTCTGACCACCCCAGGTGCCCACCTGGCCTGGTGGGCATTCATCCCTTCTGGGGATGATCTAGCTGGGACATTTCAGTAACAATAATGCCGCTTACGTCTCTGCAACACTTGGTGTTCACATCCATTATCTAATCTGCACAACAGCATGTGAGACAGGCATTAGCATCGCCATTTTAGGTGGAAAAAATGAGAGAGAGAATGTGTTTATCCAGGTCACCAGGCCAGGGAGGGCAGAGCCAGCACCCAAACAAGGAGGAAACCCAGGGCAAGGCTTCCTGGCTGCTGCTTCCTGGGCTGGTTCTCCCTCCACCACCGTGTCCTAGACTGCTCGAAAAAGCATTGAAGACCCGTGAAGGAGTGAATTTTTAGTGGAATTCACTAAATTGAGTGGAATTTCCGGCCCTCGTGAGAAGTCATGGGGAGTTGCTTTTGGAAGTGTGAGTCCTTCCAGAAACTTGTCAAATTATACTTCCCAGGTAGCTGCCTTCTCACGGGGTGGAGCTGGGCGGCGCACAGGTCTTGTGTCACCACCTCCCCAAACAAGATACCATCCCCTTTCAGGGCTTTGGAATCTGGGCAGCAATTGAAGATGCAGATAGAAATCCACAGGAGCCGGATGCACACCCTGACAACAGCAATGTTGTTTGACATCTTCCAGGCAGAGATGCAGTTCTGAGATGGAAGCAGTGGCAGCTGAAACCTGGATAATTAGAGCCGGCCGAGCACCTTTCGACAAGGATCATAAAGACTTTTGCAAACATTAATTAATGTCCCCACCTGGTGAAGAAAGAGAAACTTATTTTCCAAGCGCATCAAGGGAAGGCCTAGGCAATAAGGTGGTGGCTTCACTCCCCACCACACCCCGAGTCAGCCTCTCTTCACTTCCCACAGTCACCCTGAAGTGGCCCAAGTCACCCAGCAAGCCTCTTGGCTTTGAGCTATGCTGTCCAGCTGCTGCTCCCGTCCGTCTTCCACACTCAGGAGACATTTCAGTCCCAGCTCGCCTCTTTGTAGAGACCCTGGAGACAAATGTATAGGGTTGGGCTTCTTCTTCCCCAACCCTTTCCTTTATTTATTTATTTAGAGACAGAGTCTCGCTCTGTTGCTCAGGCTGGAGTGCAATGGCACAATCTTGGCTCACTGCAACCTCTGCCTCCTGGGTTCAAGCGATTCTCGTGTCTCAGCCTCCCGAGTAGCTGGGATTACAGGCATACGCCATCAGGCCTGTCTAATTTTTGTATTTTTGGTAGAGATGGGGTTTCGCCATGTTGGCCAGGCTGGTCTCAAACTCTTGACCTCAGGTGATTCACCCACCTTGTGCTGGGATTACAGGTGTGCACCATCACGCCCGGCCCCCTTTCCTTTTATTTGTTTCCTTCTGCAATCACTGGTGGAGAATTGACCCCATCCACTCAGCTGGGTGCTGGAAACGGTGAGGGCTTGGTGCTGTAATAAGGTTCGCATGGTTTTACTGCTAAATGAATTTCTCCTGGTCATTGTTATGTCTCCAAGAGAGTGACCTTTTCCATGTCCCTCACCTCAGTCTCCTCCAAAGTTGAAGACTCTGGAATTGTGACCCATGCACTTTGTAAACTGTAAAGTGTCACATGGGTGTCAGTTTCAATTACAATCCCCAGGCTCTTAGCAGAATTACTTCTCAATTCTTTGTGCTGCATATCTGTGGAATTGCGTGATGGTTTAAGACACCATAAAACAGTACATTAAAGTAAGAGAATGACAGAAATATGAAATGACCATACTAAAGGTAAAATGTTTTAGAAAGTAGCTGCCTGTGCAGTGCTAAGTGACTCGCTACCTGAAGGGCTTCTTGTGACATACCTGTATTTGGGTTTAGTGACTTGTCATTCGTTCACTCCACAAGTGCTGAGTGTTCCAAGGGGCTGGGCCGAGTCAGGCCCCAGGGTAGGGTGGTCAGACCCAGAACACGCCTCTCAGCCGCAGTAGACAAAGAGGCCAGGGGTTACCTGTGGTCAGTGTTGCATCAGGGAGGGGACTGGCACTGTCTTCCCTCTCCCTATTTTCTAAATTAGTGGATCCACCTCCTGTGGCTTTTCCACCTCGCTCCAGTGAGTTTAAATGTGCTGAAAGCTCAGGCCAGGCCTCTAATTTTCAGGTCCTGATGGATTTTCAACAATAAGCTGGAAGGCTCTTTCAGATTCCAATTTCTTAGAAAAAAAGCCAAAGCCAAACAATGCCTAAAATGGCAAACCAGTTCTCCCCAGTGCCCCAGTGGGCCTGCTGGGCCATTCACCTTTGCTTTCAAACATCCATTTCCGAGGCAGAAGCGAAACCCTGCACTCTCCAGCTTGGCTCCCTCAGGCCTGGACACCCCCTGACACCCACATGAAAGAGGAAAAGAGGCTCCTCTCCAACTCTGCACAGCTTACTATCAGAGATCCGAGCTGCTCGGCCCTCTCCCCTCACCCTGGGCTCCCCTTTCTGCCCTGTTCCAAAGCTTCCTGCCTTCGATCACATAAGGCGGCCACCTGGCCCCTCAGCCCCACGTGTGGCTTTGACCTTCACTCGCTCCTTGGTCCCAGTTCCAGGTCCATCTGGGCTGAGCTGACCTGGGTGAATGCCCCACCCGGCGAGTGGCTCACCCAGCCATGCGTCACCCCATGCCTGCCTGCTGGGTAAGTGATACCAGCTCAAACGCGCGCAGACCTGTCTGCTTTTCTCATGGTTCTCTCTGCTCAGCACTGGCCTGCTTCCTGCAGGCAGCATCGCTCTCCTTCATGAGCGCCCATCCCTGGGCAATGGAGTGCAGGCTTCTGCTGTAACCACTGAATTCCACCTCCGTTTCCAACCGGCCACGTTGACTATTCCCAGAAGCTTTCCCAAATGAACTCTGACCACATCAAAGGGAGTTTACAAAACAGGGTCAAAGCTTCATACAAATTGGGTCTTTCTGGTCATACTGAACTAAAACAGAGTCCAGAGGCTGGGGGTAAAGCACCTGGGGCACAAAACATTCCTTCAAGGATACAATTCTCTGCAGGCCTGGCCACTGGAACTTCCAGTTGTAACCCAAAACCAGTTTTATCTAACAGCCACTGCGGAAGTCTAACAACCTGCAGAAGTCTAACACCATCACCCACCAATCAGTGTTCACCAGCCCCCCAAGAACTTTACTATTGCCAAGGAACTTTCTTTCAAAACAATACACAACATTTCTCCTTTTCATAAAACCTCCAACCTTCTCTGTTATTTAGACATACCAAAGACCACCGGTCCGTGTCTATCCCCCGAACTGCAGTTCTTGCTTCCCAAATAAAACATGTTAAACTCAGAGATTTATCTCTATGTTTTACTTAACTTCAACAATGGTAATGTAGTCTTGCTTTAGTGTTAATGACACACTAGTGAAATATTAGTGTCTGTGTTTTCACAGTCTCTTTTTGATAATGATATTAGTTAGCATCTATGGATGCTTACTCCAGATCAGGTAGGGAGATATTTTACCTGCATGATATCATGGAAGTCTCATAAGAACCCTTTTGAGGGAGATTCTGTGATTATCTTTTCTTTACATGTTCGAAAACAGAGGCCTAAAGAGGTTTGGTAAATTACCCAGAATCACACCGCCTGTAAGTGAGAACGTCTGGATGCGGCCCAGGGAGGTCAGCCCCTGCCATGCTGTGGACCACTGTCTTAATCTGTTTCATTTCCAGCACTTTTTCTCCTTGAAGTAAACTTGCTAGGCCCTGTCTTCATGGTACCCTCTACAGGGGCAATTCATTGAGGTCTTTGATGGCTTAACACCAAGGAAGAACTAGTGGGGAGTAAAGGGAGGTAGCCCCTGGGGAATTTGAGTGGCACTGGGTAAGAGAAGGGCTTCAGAGCCCTTCAGATCCTCGGCATCAGTGACTGTCTTTCTGTTCTCTCCTCTGAGGGCTGGTAATTATTAGATTCTCTGGGAACAAATGGAGTGGCATGAATCTGGATCCTGTCTCATCTCTGACATGTATCACTTGTGGAGCATTCAAAAGTTCCCTCTTACTCTGGGCCTCAGTTTTCTCATCTGCCAAATGGCATGATGATTTGTTCATGGGTCATTGTAAGGATACACATACAATACATTGTAAGAATATATACATTGTAAGGGTAAACGAGTGGCACAGCATGAGAGTGCTCAGTGGACTATACTGTGTGAATGTCACGAGGATAATTCTTTGTTATTGGGAGATTCATGTGAGGACACTGTTTAAGATGTGATCTCACGGGTGCCCCTTGCCCTTGGCATTTCTCTATGTACTTGGCGCCGTTGGGTAGCTGCAGGTAGGCCAGGTGCACTCGTTACCTCCCCAGAGGGAAGGAGCAGAGCAGGGTAGAGGAAAATAAGGGGGAGACCTTTTTGGTTTTCAAAAGTCTAGGCTCTTTCATGGGGAACCTTCTGGGTTGAGGGGGATGCTTCATATGTTGTTCAAACTGAGTGCTTAAGATCCGTGCATTTTCTTTTTTTCCTTTTTCCTTTTTTTGAGTTGGAGTTTCACTCTGTCACCCAGGTTGGAGTGCAGTAGCACGATCTTGACTCACTGCAACCTCCACCTCCCCGGTTTGAGCAATTCTCTTGCCTCAGCCTCCCAAGTAGCTGGGATTAGAGGCACGTGCCACCATGCCCGCTAATTTTTGTATTTTTAGTAGAGACGGAGTTTCACCATGTTGGCCAGGCTGATCTTGAACTCCTGACCTCAAGTGATCTGCCCACCTCGGCCTCCCAAAGTGCTGGGATTACAGGCATGAGCCACTGCACCCAGCTGCATTTTCTTCTATATAAATGACACCCAAAAACACAAAACAAACACAGGTGCTTAGAGAAACAGAAAGGACTCAGAGCATAGATAACATACGTAACAGAAAATGTGGGAGGATATGGTGAAGGGCAAGCCTTTCTCACCTCCTGCCAGGCAAGGGGTTGGAGAATCAGAATGCAAGAGTGGTGCTTGCATGCTCAGGTTCTAGAGAAAACAGGCTGAGCAGCCCATTCCCCAGGCTCTGTGCTTCAGGAACGTCCCAAATCCCAAAGAAGCTTGGAGCCTCCAACCCTTAGAAGTCATGGCTTCTAGGAGAAGAAATGTTATGATATGCCCAAGCGGACTGAGTCTTTGTCCATCTCTCGCCACGCGGGAGCTGCTGAATCACACTCCTGGGTCCAAGAGTAACACTGAGAATAACTAAGAGGACACCGACCAGGGGAGGGCCTTGTGGACAAACTGTGTGGATGCTTGGCCACAGGTCAGGTGGCACAGTGGAAGTTTCTGTTAATAACACAAGTTGGAACTAGCATGTGAAGATGACGGTGAGGATGATTCATCCCCTTTCCCAAAGCCTCAGAACTATGTAATTCTTGCTACCATCACCCTGCCCCTGGAACTTACCTAGAATCCCAGAGAAAAGAAGAGAGGGGAACTCCAATATGACTGAGATTAGTAGTGAATGCCCTAGGAGAGTGGGAGCTAGTAATATAGAAAAATAAAGTCATATGTTTTGCAAAGTTATTTTTACTTATTTATTTATTTTTGAGACAGGGTCTTGCTCTGTTGCCCAGGCTGGAGTGCAGAGGCATGATCACGGCTCACTGCAACCTTGATCTCCTGGGCTCAAGTGATCCTCCTATCTCAGCCTCCCTAGTAACTGGGACCACAGGTGTGCACCACCACACCCAGCTAATTTTTTAATTTTTAGTAGAGATGGGGTCTCACTATGTTGTCCAGGCTGGTCTCTAATTCCTGAGCTCAAGTGATCCTCCCACCTCCCAAAGTATTGGGATTACAGGCATGAGCCACCATACCTGGCCTGCATATTCATGTTTGATTTCTGAGAGTTGCACCACTTCACAAAATTTTCTTAGCTATAGTTTCAAATCATGTAATCTACAGAGACGGTCTGTGCAATGTCCCAAAAGTGCTCTTAGAATGCATACAACTTAATTAACTTAAAATAGAAGCCTGAATGCTACATGAAGCATTTTCAGAGTTAAGAAAGAGGTGTTTCCGTTAAGTATGTTTACCATCTAAAAATCTTGGTAATAACATTCTGTATTTCTTTGTGATACTTGCTTCAGCCTAACACAGTGGTTTTATAATCTAGGACTTTGAGGACTGTGCATTATTACCTTAGATTTTCTTAATTAATGGAAGTATCTTGGGACATTTGTTTCCCCTATAGGAACATCCTTTCTTTTCCTATCCCAAGCCTCTCCCAGGAACCATTGCTGAACTTGTCTTCCCGAGGGAGGGCTGATGACAGAAGATGCCTGCTGGCTGCCCACTGCAATGCCTGGGCCAGTTACCAGCTGCCGAAGACCCTCCTTTAGCACACGATGTTGGCTGATGTCAATGCCAGGGGAACGGGGCATATGACAGGAGAACGATGTGGGGGCAGCCCTGGATCAACCATTAGAGAATCTTGCAAAGATCAAAAACAAACACATAAAAGGAGCTGAATCATTTAAAAGTCTCAGTCACGCAAACGAAACCAACCCACAGCAAAGCATCCAAGCCGAACACTAAGGTCAGAAGCACGGCTTGTTGGTTAAAGCAGCTGCAAGTGTGGCTGTCTGTGCTCTGCCTGTGGGGAAGACACCCACCCACTTTGAATCTGTGTCCTCCCCTTCAAAGTGGACATGAATCACATCCACCTCCTAGTGTGATTACAAGGGTTAAATGAGGAAAGCACTTTGTGTCTAGAATTACTTAAGGGAGGAAGACAGTCTGCCTAAAACTACTTAAGGATGTAAAGAGAATGCCAAGAGCCAGACCAGATTTGTTTTCTGTGATTTTAGGGCTAAAATATTAAGCCCCTTCCCTTTAGGTGTCAGTTAACCCTTTAGAAGTCCCTCTAAAAGGAGATATTTTGGGGGTAGCCATTCCAATTGCTTTGGAAAATCTGGTCTTCAAGTATTTCATTTATATGGAATGATTATAATTATTTCTAAATATCTTCAAGCTTCTGGCTTTTGTTCTCATCCATTCATTCAACACACATTCTCTCACTGGTCTGGGACACTCAGCCTCCATTTGGAAAACTATCCCTGTCCCAGACTCTGAAACCCACTGAGTCCTCAACAACAGGTGCATAGGGAGGCCCAGGCCAGCCCTGCTCAGTGTCAGATGCCCTTGAAGGGTCAGAGATCTGGCCCACGCTCCAGTCCAGGAGGCCAGCACTGCCCACACGGGTCAGGAGGTGACTACATACAAATTCTGACCTGCAACATCACGGAGCACAAAGTGGGGATGCCAGGGTCAGGTTTAGAGCCCTTGGGCTATGCTTGGGGCCAGAGCCAAGAAACCAAAGGACCTACTGCCGGGCGTGGGGAGGAGAGGCAAGGTGCCTGCATTGAGCGCGGACCCCCTGATCAGCTGCAGGTGTGCCAAGTGGGAGAGGGTCAGCCTTGCCCAGACACAGAGGTTTGGGGCCCACCCTCAGTGGGGAGTTTTGCAACTGGTCCTCCTTTGACCTTGACACTGTACTTCTTCAAGAACTGGCTTCTGGTGGTCCTACTGCTACCCCAAAAGGCTGCCTGTTCTGTCCCTGGGTCCCTCTTTTCCCTACGCCTTTCCTGACACTGGTCTCTGTGCCCAGAAACCTGTCAGCTACTATCGGCGTCATCCCTGTCTGGACAAATTCCCAGGATCCTGGTTTTGTTCTGACTAATGAGACTTGTGTCTTGCCCCCTGTGGACAGATTTCCAGGCTTCAGATCCTTCAGTGAGCCCGTGCCTCCTGGACCTGCTGTCAGGGCTGTCCTGGGCTCACAGTTCCACCATCCCACTGCCCCACGTTTGTGGTTTATTCTTTGTGCGCCCCATTAGTTCTGTGCACAGAACTCACTGCTCTTGCCCTTTATGACTTTGAACACAACTGTGTATCTGTGCTTATTATTCAGGTCTTCCCTACTAAACCGTCCACTTCCTGAGAACAAGGGCTAATGTCAATTCTCTTTTCTTTATTGTTGATTTCTTAGTGCTTAGCACAAAGAACATTTGTTGAATGAGTGAAGGGATAATCATGAGTAAATGAATGTATATCCACCCTTATTTTCTAAAAAGTAATGGTAGGCAGCTTCCTTGCACATCTATTATTTTCCTTGATTGTTGGACAACCAAGGGTTAGAATCCTTTAAAGATGAGAGAAGAGAGGCCCAGAGTGTTCGTGATTCCACAGGCGTAAGGCTGCATGGCATGGACTAGCCATTGTAACCCCTGCAGGCAAGTCTTGGGGGTGGGCAGACACACACACACATACATATACACATACACACATACATATACACACACACACATACATATACACATACACACAAACAAATACATAATACATACATATACACATACAAATACATAATACACACACATACATATACACATACACACATACAAATACATACATATACAGACACACACATATACACATACATACAAATACACACATACATATACAGACACACACATACATATACACATACATACAAATACATACATATACAGACACACACATACACATACATACAAATACACACATACATATACACACACACATACATATACACATACACACATACAAATACATACATATACAGACACACACATATACACATACATACAAATACACACATACATATACAGACAGACACACACATACATATACACATACATACAAATACATATACAGACACACACACATACATATACACATACATACAAATACATACATATACAGACACACACATATACACATACACACATACAAATATACAGACACACACATACATATACACATACACACATACTAATACATATACCGACACACACACACATACATATACACATACACACATACAAATACACACATATACCAACACACACACATACATATACACATACAAATACACATACAGACACACACATACATATACACACATACATATGCAGACACATACATATACACATACATACAAATACACACATACATATGCCGACACACACATACATATACACATACATACAAATCCATACATATACAGACACACACATACATATACACATACATACAAATACACACATACATATACAGACACACATACATATACACATATACACATACAAATACATATACACACATACATATACACATACATATAAATACATACATATACAGACACACACACATATACACACACATACATATACACATACACACATACAAATACATATACACACATACATATACAGACACACACATACATCACATACACAGATATACATATACACACACATACATACAAATACATATACAGACACACACATATACACATACACACATACATATACAGACACACAAATACATCACATACACAGATATACATATACACACACATACATATACACATACAAATACATATACAGACACACATACATATACGCATACACACAAATACATACATATACAGACACACACACAAATACATCACATACACAGATATACATATACACACACACAGGTACATATACAGTCACACACACATACACACACACATGTGTGCACATGGAGCGGATGGAATGGGCCGGGTATGTATGCAGCCCACTGTACTATAAATAAATAGTGGCAGTCATGACCCTCCCCATGGCGCTGGGAGACGCTTGTGGAGCAGGAAGCATCGAGCTTGACATTCTTGACATGTCGGTGTCCACAAACCATGGTGACCATGTAATCACAGTCCCAGAACAGTCCCCGGGGGCTGCTGGACAGGCTGAGGTCATGTTGGGGAAGTTTCTAGGCACTTGGAGAAGGGGCCCTGCCAGTCCCACAGCCTCCGTGGGGGCTTCCAGGCTCCCCCTGCCTCCCTGCCATGCAGTCCCCACTGAGTCTGCCAGGCCTTCCCTCCGAATGATCGCCAAAAGGCCATTTTCCACAACTGCATCTCACACAGCTGTGCAGGTGGAATACCCACAAGAACCCCTCTCCTTCAGGGATAATGGGAAAGTCCATGTGGCTTAAGTCGCTCTCCCTGGCCTGCTCGCCCTCCGCGAAGAGGGCGTGGGTGGTCTTTAGCTCCTGGCACTCGGGCTCCACTGAGCCCCTGCCCCCACCCTGCTGGCACAGCTGTCCCTGCAGCAGCCCCTGCCACTGTGCCCCTACTCTCCCACTCCACACCCGGCTTCTGAGCCTGTTCGGGGCGCTTGGCTTTCGTGTCTGTTGCCCCCCTCCCTGCCCTTGACCTGAAGACCCTCTCAGTCAGAGTAGCCAGGGTCATCCACGGGGAGGCAGTGGGAGGTCATCTCCGTGTGCCTGTCCTTGCTGTTCACCTGCTTGGGCACTTTCCAGGCAGATCAGAGCTGCCTCAACATGTTCAGCATCCCGGGCTGAGCGAGGGTCCCTTGCCTGTGGTGTTTCATGGCATCTTTGATAACATCTCGTAGTCAGAAGCCAGGTCCCGGGGAGCCAAGGGATCCGGGGAAGGCGGCCTGACCGGCCTGCCTGAACCATTCCCTTCCCACAGCCCTGTGGCTGTGCGGGGGCCCCTCGGGCAGGCCGCTGAGTGGAACCCCAGGAGAGAGACGTAGGCCAGGAGGGGAGCGATGGCTCTGATGGGACTCCCTGATGGAGAAGGACCACTGTGGGGCCGGGTACGTGTCTGCTTTTGCCACCAAGGGAAGCCCTGCCTCTTTGCCTGGCCGCAGCTGATTCCTCAGCGTGGGGAGACCCCGGCCCAGACACCTCTCTGATCCCTCCCTTGGCCACGTTAACATGATTTGCGCTGTTCCCACAAGACGAGTCTCCCAGGAAATGGGGGAGACCAGCAGTGTGTCTGGCCTGCCCCCCACACGTCTGTGCCCCACTTCCTTCTGAGTTCCTTCTCCTCCCCTCCCTCACTTCAGAGGTCACTCTAGGGATCTGACCCTGAGGCCTCAGCACCCCTTTGTCTCTCATCGCACAAAGCTGCTTACACCGTGAGGGTGGGCCCTGCCCTACCAGCAAGCAGGCCCCGGGGTGGTTCTGAGGCCCTGGTCGGGCCTTCTGTGGGGCTGGCTGGGCCCCTCGGACCCCTCTGGACCGGGCAGGCCTACTTAGGAGATGCGTGCCCCGCCCCCCATCAGCTTCCTCTTTCTTGCCCCGTGAGCTTCTCCACAGGGTGGGGGCAGCAGAGGCCATGCGCTTCGCGGGCTCAATGCGCTGTGGGCTTTTTGGAGACTGTTTGTTATTTCGCTTCCCGGCGGTTCTGCCAAGCGCCCTCTGGCCTCCAGAGCCGCCAGGCAGGTTCAGCTAAGGATTCTGAGCGCTGCTGCCGCCCTCTCCGGAATATCAAGCAGGCCTTGGGCGGCCGCCGGCAACACTTCCCAGTCTCTCAGCTGTCAGCCCCACCGGGTGGGGGAGTGGTGGCAGGGGTGGTGGCAGGGGTGGTGGTGTGTGTGTAGGTGGAGAGGCCGGGGGCAGGGGCACTGGCGCTTCCCAAACCCAAACCCAGACCATGTCAGGGCAGCATTAGGGCCACAGGAGTGGACTGGATTCTGTCTACCTGCATGGTTTCAGCCTCCAGAGTTTAAAAAGGCATGAATGACAAGAATAACAGGCAGAAGTGTTCATTCTTGGGAAATGGGCAGTTCCACCTATGCGCCCACCTGTCTCCATCCACAGAGGCTCGGGGAGAGCTGTGCTCACGGCACTGTCACTGGCCAGCGCCAGCGTCCTTCCTGCCCCAGCTCCCCTAACTGCAGAGAATATGCAAGTTCCCAAAGCAGCCGCATTTCTCTGATGTTTCCCAACGTAGCTTTAGGATCTGTGCAGAGTCTGCATCCTACTCTTGAACCCACCCATGTTTGCTATTTTATAGAAGGAATGTTTTCAGTCACTGACTGACCAGTTAATGTATTAGTTTCACCTCAAATCTTTGAGTGAGGTTAACCCCTCAGGAAGATACACATCCACTCTCTGGCCTAGCTCCCCAAATCCGCAGGACACACAGGTACCCTCGTTTGAGAAGCAAGAAAAGAACATATAGTATTATTATTATTATTATTTTTGAGACAGGGTCTCACTCTGTTGGCCAGGCTGGGTGCAGTGGCACAATCTCGGTTCCTGCAACCTCCACCTTCCGGGCTCAAGCAATTCTCCTGCCTCAGCCTCTCGAGTAGCTGGGATTACAGGCATGTACCACCACGCCCAGCTAATTTTTGTATTTTTAGTAGAGACGGAGTTTCACCATGTTGGCCAGGCTGGTCTCGAACTCCTGACCTCAGGTAATCTGCCCGCCTTGGCCTCCCAAACTGCTGGGATTACAGGCGTGAGCCACTGCTCCCGGCAAGTATTATTTTCTTTAGAAGGCTTAAGAATCACCATATTCCACCTACTTCTGCACGAATTATTATTCATACCCACTTACTGTACAAATTTGTATGTACCACCAAGTCTCCAATGCATCCTTTTCTCCTGCTGCTGCGGGACTCTGGATCATTGGTTTTCAATGTATAGCTGAAGGTTTGGAGCATGAGTGTGAATTCTCCCACGAGGGGGCCTGCTTTCCGCAAGTATTAGTTCCATACACACCAGAGCGGGAATGAGAGATTTAAGGAGATGGTTCAGGGTTTGGACTACGTGCCCCTTATGGGGTCCTCCAGCTCTCACAAAGGAGGACTTCAGGGTCACAGAGAATTGCCAAGAGTGCTGGCACATCAGGAGCCCGGTCTGCTGGGTAGCCACACACTTCTGCAGCTCCACAGCGGGAGCCAAGCTTCCGGTCAGGAGGAAGCCAGTGGAGCCTGGGTTGCTTTAGCTGCTCTAGTTCTGAGACCCTGCTATGGCACCATGCAGCTCCGAACATCACCGATCCACATGGTGTATGTGGAGGGTTCTAGCCAGGGTCTTAGTGCTCAGTAAGTATGTGGTCAACCCGAACCTGAATCCAGTAGTCAGGTGACCCTGTTGGGCGTGAGGTGGGAAGAAGGGCTGGATTTCGTTTCTATGACTACTTGAGTGGCAGTTGCACAGAGTCACTGCTGGGAAGTCTAGCTCACCAAGGTGCAGGTGGTGGGCACATGACAGTGTGGGTAGACGCAGGGGCATGAGGTCCTTCCTGGCACATTGGCTCATGTAGCAGGGTGCAGAGGGCCAGGCGGATATGGGGAAGAGGAGGCTGGCGGGAGGGGGCAGGGGCAGGAGCCAGGCCGTGGAGGACTGGTGCTCATCGTGCTTGGAGTTTGAGGCTCATCCTGAAAGTTCTGAGATGCCAATGGGAAATTTGAAGTGGAGGAGTTTTATGGCTAGATTTTAGTTCAGGATGAGCCCCTGGCTCAGTTTGGAGAGAATGAGTTAGTGGGAAGGAAGACCAGGGGCAGGAAGCCAGCTACAAGGGTGTTGCAGCAACATGGGTGACAGACGGTGGGGGTTTCAAGTTTAACCAGTGCCTTTGTCTTATAAGGAAAGAGGCCTAAGAGTGGGTGTTATGGTCAGCAGCTCCAAGACTGGTGCGACACGTCTCTTTGATGTTGTTCTCTTTCTCTTTCCTTCCTTCCTTCCTTCCTTCCTTCCTTCCTTCCTTCCTTCCTTCCTTCCTTTTCTTTCTCTTTCTTTCTTTCTCTTTCCTCTTTCTCTCCCCCCCTCTTTCATTTTCTTTTTTGAGACAAGCTCTCACTCTGTCACCTAGGCTGAAAAGTGCAGTGTGATCAGAACTCACTGCAGCCTTGAACTCCTGTGCTCAAGCCATCCTCCTGCCTCAGTCCCCCAAGTAGCTGGGACTACAGGCTGGTGCCACCATGCCTGGCTAATAGTATTATTTCTCTAATTTGATATGACACTTTTTTTAATGAGAAAGAATGGTGGGATTATTGTTTTTAATTTTTAACATCTTTGAAGAGTGCTAGTCCCCCTCCCTCTTGGGTGGGGAAGAAAGTCGTGAATGAATACCAGGGCTATAAGCTCCACTCTCTAGCCATGACAAGCCAGGGACAAGATGCTGTGTCCCTCAGGGATTACATCACAGCCCAGAGTTAAAATTTAACTTATCAGTAGTAGCTGCAAGGCTAGCTCTCAGGTTCCCCAGCCAAGATCTCCTAATTTGCCTCATTATTGGGAGTACCTGGGGCTTAACACATTCTCCCAGGGAAGTTCGAGAGAACTGCAAGATTCAGGTCCATGCAGGCAGCACACTCCTCAAACCAGAAGTAAGACAAGCCAAAGACCTCAGAGTCAGTGACCCCTGGCAACCTCACCTTACAGCCCAAGAGGTAGACTGAGACTCAGCTCTGCGAAGGCATGGACCTTCCCCACAGTCAGAGCTGCACCTCCAACAGCCAACACAGTGCCCGGGGGGCAATGACTGCTCACAGGTAATGGCCAGACAAATGAATAAACAACATGCCTGGAAAAAATCAATGAACATAATTTATACCTACAGACAAAAGGAAAAAAAACCTCTATGATCATCTCAATAAATGCAGGAAAAGTACATGACAAAATTCAGCTTCCATTTATGACAAAAACCCTCAGCCAAATAGGAACTGAAAGAATTTGTTCAACCTCAGGCTATTGTACTAATATCAGACAAAGTAGACGGTAAGTCCAGAAGTATTATTAGAGATAAAGAGGGGCATCATAATGACCAAATATTCAATTCAGCAGGGAGATGTAATAATTTAAAAATGTGTGTGCTCCTTAATAACATAGCTTCAAATTAAATGAAGCAAACGTGGACAGACTATAAAGAGAAATCAACAAATTCATATTTAGAGTAGAAAAATTTAACAAATCTTTTAGTAAATGACAGAATGAATAGGTGAACATCAGAACAAATACAGGTGATTTGAAAAACATATTTAACAAACTTGATCTTGATGACCTAGAATGTTGTACCCTAACAGCTGCAGATACTCACTGAGTTCAAGTGCATACAGACCTTTCTATAAAATGTAATCAGACGCTGAGTCATTAAACAAGTATTTTAAAATGTCAAAGAATTTAAATCACACAGACGATATTATTTTATTGTTAAGGTAGGAAATAACAAAAAGATAACCAGAAAATCCCAATGTGTTTGGAAATATAAAAATACACTTCTAGACAAACTACAAGTCAAAGATAAAATGACGATAGAAATTAGGACATGTTTTGAACTGAATTAAAATGTAAATATTCAAAATATAAATTTGTGCGGTATAACCAAACTTATGCTTACAGGGAGATATATTGAAAAAAGGCTAAAAATAAATAATCTAAGAAGTTAGAGGCTGGATGTGGTGGCGAGCGCCTGTAATCCCAGCTACTTGGGAGGCTGAGGCATGAGAATTGCTTTAATCCGGGAGGTGGAGATTGCAGTGAGCCGAGACCGTGCCATTGCACTCTAGCCTGGGCAACAAGAACGAAACTCCATCTCAAAAATAAAAAAAAAAAAAAAAAAAATTAGCCAAATGTGCTGGCAGGCACCTGTAATCCCAGCTACTTGGGAGGCTGAGGCAGGAGAATCGCTTGAACCCTGGAGGTGGAGGTTGCAGTGAGCTGAGATTGCATCATTGCACTCCAGCCTGGGTGACAAGAGCAAGACCTCATCTCAAAAAAAAGTTAGACAAAGAACTACAAATTAAATCCAAAGAAAGTAAAAGAAAATAAATAGTAAAGAGATGAGTAGATTTTCATTAAATACAAAACAAATTTACAATAGAGGATGAACAAAACAAAATTGGTTATTTGGAAACACTAATTGATAAATTCCTGATAGGCTGATAGAAAAGAATAGAGGTAGCACAAATAACAGTATCTGGAGTGAAAACAATGCTTGCTAGAAATATTTTAAAGGCATTTTGTTTTAAAATAAGAGGACATTATTAGCCACTTTATGCCAGTAAATTTGGAAGTTTTGATGAAATGTATAAATTCCTAGAAAAACAAAAGTTACCAGAATGGACACAAGAATAAATTAAAAATCTGAATAATTAAATACAGCATTTAAAAACCTTCCCATGGCTGGGCGCAGTGACTCACACCTATAATCCCAGCACTTTGGGAGGCTGGGGCGGGTGGATCATGGGGTCAGGAGTTTGAAACCAGCCTGGCCAACATGGTGAAACCTTGTCTCTACTAAAAATACAAAAATTAGCCGGGCATGGTGGCGCGCGCCTGTAGTCCCAGCAACTCAGGAGGCTGAAGCAGAAGGATCGCTTGAACCCAGGAGGCAGAGGTTGCAGTGAGCCGAGTTCGGGCCACTGCACTCCAGTCTGGACGACAGAGTGAGACTCCATCTCAAAAAAATAAAATAAAAAAACCTTCCCATAAAGAATACTCCAGATCCATATGGCTTCTTAATTGAATGCTACTAAACATTTGTGAAAGAAATATAATCAATTTTACATAACTCTTTTAGAAAACGGAGAAAAGGAAAGATTCCTCAAGATCTCTATGACACCAGAAAAACCTGATTCCCAGATTTGATAAAAACATTACAAGAAAGGAAAATTAGAAACCCATTTAAATCAAACAGATAAATGCAAAGATCTAAAATAAAATATTAGCAAACCAAAAAAAGCATTATGTAAAAAACAGAATACATCACAACCAAATTGGATTTATTCCAGGAAAGCAAAGTTGACTTATCGTTGAATAATTCTGTATATATATATATTTTTGGGGGCAGAGTCTTACTCTGTTGCCCAGGCTGGAGTGCAGTGGTGCAACCTCGGCTCACTGCAGCCTGTCGCCTGGGTTTAAGCAATTCTCTTGCCTCAGCCTCTCTAGTAGCTGGGATTACAGGCGTGCACCACTGCGCCTGGCTAATTTTTGTATTTTTAGTAGAGATGGGGTTTCACCATCTTGGCCAGGCTGATCTTGAACTTCTGACCTCGTGATCCACCCACCTCGGCCTCCCAAAGTGCTGGGATTACAGGTGTGAGTCACTGCACCCGGCATCACTGAATAATTCTTTACCACATTTATGGAATAAAGAAGAAAAATACAATTTTCTCAATAAATGTGGGAACAGCATGTGATAAAATGCAACATGCATTAATAAAACAATTCTTAGCACTCGCAATAGAAGGGAATTTTCTAAATCTGATAAAAATGTATTTATTTTAAAAATCCATAGCAAGTGTATAAAGGTGAATTTTTTGTAAATATTTCTTCTAAGAACAGAATAAGACAAGGAGACAGATAAACTATTAGATTTAATAAGTGAATTTAGGCTGGGAGCGGTGGCTCACACCTGTAATCCCAGCAGTTTGGGAGGCTAAGGCAGGTAGATCACCTGAGGTCAGGAGTTCGAGACCAGCCTGGGCAACATGGTGAAATCCTATTTCTACTAAAAATACAAAATTTAGCCAGGTTTGGTGGTGGGTGCCTGTAATCCCAGCTACTCAGGAGGCTGAGACACGAGAATCGCTTGAACCCAGGAGGCAGAGGTTGCAGTGGGCCGAGATCGCGCCACTGCACTCCAGCCTGGGTGACAGAGCAACACTCCAGCTAAAAAAAAGTGAATTTAGCAAAATGGTTGGAAACAGCCAATTAACAAAAATCAGTTGTGTAAAATTATAATTATAAATTATATTTTAAAAGATAAAACTTACACATCTTATCTAACAAAACAAATAATTTTGTTAGAAATAAATCTAACAAACATCTTCAAGAATTCTATGCTGAAAATGACAAAACATTATTAAAAATATAAAAGAAAGCCTGCATGGTGGCTCAGGCCTGTAATCCTAGCACTTTGGGAGGCCAAAGCAGGCAGGTCACCTGAGGTCGAGAATTCGAGACCAGACTGGTCAACATGGGGAAACCCTGTCTCTACTGAAAATACAAAAATTAGCTGGGCGTGGTGGTGAACCCCTGTAATCCTAGCTACTCGGGAGGCTGAGGCACAAGAATCTCTTGAACCTGGGAGGTATAGGTTGCAGTGAGCTGAGATATTGCCACTGCATTCCAGCCTGGGCAACAGAGTAAGACTCTGTCTCTAAGTAAATAAATAATAAAAATATAAAAGAAGACCTAAATAAATGGAGAGATGTTTGTGGACTAAAAGTTCAGTTATCTCAAGATGTCAGTTTTCCAACTGATCTATTCCAATGCAATGCAATCTCAATAAAAATCCAGTAGGTATTTTGCAAAAATGCAGAGTTGATTCTAAAAGTTATGCGATAAGGCAAAAGGTCTGAAATAACCAAGCAATTTTTGAAAAAGAACAAAATCTAAAGGATTTCTCAACTGGATACCAAGCCTTTGGAAAGACTTCAGGGTGGTACTGACACAGGAGAGGCAAATAGATGATCAGAACAAAACAGAAAGTCCAGAAGACCCACACATATAGGCACACTTGATTAGTGACAAAAGCACCATAGCCGAGCAGTGGGAGACAGGATGGCTTTTCAACAAATGGTGATGGATAAAATACAATGAAACCTGGTCACTACCTTACACCACACGTAAGAATAAATTCCATAAGTAGAAGAAGCCAGACACAAAAGGCCACGTTTTGTATGATTCTCATTTGCATGAAAGCTTAAAAATTGGCGAAACCAAAATGTGATGTTAGAAGCCAGGATAATGGTTACCTTTGGGAAAGAGGGATGGGTAGTTGTGGAAAGGGCTGTGAGCACAGCTTCTGGGTTACATTACATGAGTGTATTCACTTTGTGACAACTCACCAAACTGTACACTGAAGGTATGCACATTTTTCTCTATACATGTTATATTTTAATTTAAAGTTAAAATTTTTTGACCTTGCCATTAGTGGACAAATTATATAATTTTTCTAGGCCTCCTTTTTATTGTTTTGTGTGTGTGTGTGTGTGTGTGTGTGGAATGGGGATTATAATAATCTCTACTTTGTAGGTTGTGAGAATTAAATATGTTTCCTAAATAAGCACTTTGTTCAGTGACTGGCCCATACTAGAGGCTTGATAAATGTTCCATGTTATTAGGTGCTAAGGTCATTTAGATAGTGGTGGAACTGGGGTTAAAATTAATCCAGACAAGTTTTCTATCACATATCCTATGTCACAGGGCTGCTTATTAGCTGAGCTTGAATGGAATGCTGGATTTAAATAGCATTTGCTATGAGTTATTACAGATAGTCTTCAATCTCAATTTTATATTTTGCAAAAGATCAAGCGTATTAATTCCTCCCACTTCTCAATTCCTATGAGTATACTTTGGAATCTCAAGTATTTTAGTGTGTC
Source organism: Piliocolobus tephrosceles (assembly GCF_002776525.5). Taxonomy (NCBI): domain Eukaryota; kingdom Metazoa; phylum Chordata; class Mammalia; order Primates; family Cercopithecidae; genus Piliocolobus; species Piliocolobus tephrosceles. Next base: position 8,864,618 of record NC_045448.1, on the reverse strand, counting down.
TATCCCCACTAAAGATGAAAATACATTCTATTTTTTTTTTTTCTTTTTTTTTTTTTTTTTTTTTTCTTTTTCTTTTTATTTTTTATTATACTTTAAGTTCTAGGGTACATGTGCATAACGTGCAGGTTACATATGTATACATGTGCCATGTTGGTGTGCTGCACCCATCAACTCGTCAGCACCCATCAATTCATCATTTATATCAGGTATAACTCCCCAATGCAATCCCTCCCCCCTCCCCCCTCCCCATGATAGGCCCCAGTGTGTGATGTTCCCCTTCCCGAGTCCAAGTGAGCTCATTGTTCAGTTCCCACCTATGAGTGAGAACATGCGGTGTTTGGTTTTCTCTTCTTGTGATAGTTTGCTAAGAATGATGGTTTCCAGCTGCATCCATGTCCCTACAAAGGACGCAAACTCATCCTTTTTTATGGCTGCATAGTATTCCATGGTGTATATGTGCCACATTTTCTTAATCCAGTCTGTCACTGATGGACATTTGGGTTGATTCCAAGTCTTTGCTATTGTGAATAGTGCCGCAATAAACATACGTGTGCATGTGTCTTTGTAGTAGCATAATTTATAATCCTTTGGGTATATACCCAGTAGTGGGATGGCTGGGTCATATGGTACATCTAGTTCTAGATCCTTGAGGAATCGCCATACTGTTTTCCATAATGGTTGAACTAGTTTACAATCCCACCAACAGTGTAAAAGTGTTCCTATTTCTCCGCATCCTCTCCAACACCTGTTGTTTCCTGATTTTTTAATGATTGCCATTCTAACTGGTGTGAGATGGTATCTCATTGTGGTTTTGATTTGCATTTCTCTGATGGCCAGTGATGATGAGCATTTTTTCATGTGTCTGTTGGCTGTATGAATGTCTTCTTTTGAGAAATGTCTGTTCATATCCTTTCCCCACTTTTGGATGGGGTTGTTTGTTTTTTTCTTGTATATTTGCTTGAGTTCTTTGTAGATTCTGGAAATGAGCCCTTTGTCAGATGAGTAGATTGCAAAAATTTTCTCCCATTCTGTAGGTTGCCTGTTCACTCTGATGGTAGTTTCTTTTGCTGTGCAGAAGCTCTTTAGTTTAATGAGATCCCATTTGTCAATTTTGGCTTTTGCTGCCGTTGCTTTTGGTGTTTTAGACATGAAGTCCTTGCCCGTGCCTATGTCCTGAATGGTACTACCTAGATTTTCTTCTAGGGTTTTTATGGTATTAGGTCTAACATTTAAGTCTCTAATCCATCTTGAATTAATCTTCGTATAAGGAGTAAGGAAAGGATCCAGTTTCAGCTTTCTACTTATGGCTAGCCAATTTTCCCAGCACCATTTATTAAATAGGGAATCCTTTCCCCATTTCTTGTTTTTCTCAGGTTTGTCAAATATCAGATGGTTGTAGATGTGTGGCATTATTTCTGAAGGCTCCGTTCTGTTCCATTGGTCTATATCTCTGTTTTGGTACCAGTACCATGCTGTTTTGGTTACTGTAGCCTTGTAGTATAGTTTGAAGTCAGGTAGCGTGACGCCTCCGGCTTTGTCCTTTTGACTTAGGATTGTCTTGGCAATACGGGCTCTTTTTTGGTTCCATATGAACTTTAAAGCAGTTTTTTCCAATTCGGTGAAGAAACTCATTGGTAGCTTGATGGGGATGGCATTGAATCTATAAATTACCTTGGGCAGTATGGCCATTTTCACAATATTGATTCTGCCTATCCATGAGCATGGTATGTTCTTCCATTTGTTTGTGTCCTCTTTGATTTCACTGAGCAGTGGTTTGTAGTTCTCCTTGAAGAGGTCCTTTACATCCCTTGTAAGTTGGATTCCTAGGTATTTTATTCTCTTTGAAGCAATTGTGAATGGAAGTTCATTCCTGATTTGGCTCTCTGCTTGTCTGTTACTGGTGTATAAGAATGCTTGTGATTTTTGCACATTAATTTTGTATCCTGAGACTTTGCTGAAGTTGCTTATCAGCTTAAGAAGATTTTGGGCTGAGACGATGGGGTTTTCTAAATACACAATCATGTCATCTGCAAACAGGGACAATTTGACTTCCTCTTTTCCTAACTGAATACCCTTGATTTCTTTCTCTTGCCTGATTGCCCTAGCCAGAACTTCCAACACTATGTTGAATAGGAGTGGTGAGAGAGGGCATCCCTGTCTTGTGCCAGTTTTCAAAGGGAACTTTTCCAGTTTTTGCCCATTCAGTATGATATTAGCTGTGGGTTTGTCATAAATAGCTCTTATTATTTTGAGGTACGTTCCATCAATACCGAATTTGTTGAGCGTTTTTAGCATGAAGGGCTGTTGAATTTTGTCAAAAGCCTTTTCTGCATCTATTGAGATAATCATGTGGTTCTTGTCTTTGGTTCTGTTGATATGCTGGATTACGTTGATTGATTTGCGAATGTTGAACCAGCCTTGCATCCCAGGGATGAAGCCCACTTGATCATGGTGGATAAGCTTTTTGATGTGCTGCTGAATCCGGTTTGCCAGTATTTTATTGAGGATTTTTGCATCGATGTTCATCAGGGAGATTGGTCTAAAATTCTCTTTTTTTGTTGTGTCTCTGCCAGGCTTTGGTATCAGGATGATGCTGGCCTCATAAAATGAGTTAGGGAGGATTCCCTCTTTTTCTATTGATTGGAATAGTTTCAGAAGGAATGGTACCAGCTCCTCCTTGTACCTCTGGTAGAATTCAGCTGTGAATCCATCTGGTCCTGGGCTTTTTTTGGTGGGCAGGCTATTAATTGTTGCCTCAATTTCAGATGCTGCTATTGGTCTATTCAGGGATTCAACTTCTTCCTGGTTTAGTCTTGGAAGAGTGTACGTGTCCAGGAAATTATCCATTTCTTCTAGATTTTCTAGTTGATTTGCGTAGAGGTGTTTATAGTATTCTCTGATGGTAGTTTGTATTTCTGTGGGGTCGGTGGTGATATCCCCTTTATCATTTTTTATTGCGTCTATTTGATTCCTCTCTCTTTTCTTCTTTATTAATCTTGCTAGCGGTCTGTCAATTTTGTTGATCTTTTCAAAAAACCAACTCCTGGATTCATTGATTTTTTGGAGGGTTTTTTGTGTCTCTATCTCCTTCAGTTCTGCTCTGATCTTAGTTATTTCTTGCTTTCTGCTAGCTTTTGAATGTGTTTGCTCTTGCCTCTCTAGTTCTTTTAATTGTGATGTTAGAGTGTCAATTTTAGATCTTTCCTGCTTTCTCTTGTGGGCACTTAGTGCTATAAATTTCCCTCTACATACTGCTTTAAATGTGTCCCAGAGATTCTGGTATGTTGTATCTTTGTTCTCATTGGATTCAAAGAACATCTTTATTTCTGCTTTCATTTCGTTATGTACCCAGTAGTCATTCAGGAGCAGGTTGTTCAGTTTCCATGTAGTTGAGCGGTTTTGATTGAATTTCTGAGTCCTGAGTTCTAGTTTGATTGCACTGTGGTCAGAGAGACAGTTTGTTATAATTTCTGTTCTTTTACATTTGCTGAGGAGTGCTTTACTTCCAATTATGTGGTCAATTTTGGAATAAGTGTGATGTGGTGCTGAGAAGAATGTATATTCTGTTGACTTGGGGTGGAGAGTTCTATAGATGTCTATTAGGTCCACTTGGTGCAGAGATGAGTTCAATTCCTGGATATCCTTGTTAACTTTCTGTCTCGTTGATCTGTCTAATGTTGACAGTGGAGTGTTGAAGTCTCCCATTATTATTGTATGGGAGTCTAAGTCTCTTTGTAAGTCTCTAAGGACTTGCTTTATGAATCTGGGTGCTCCTGTATTAGGTGCATATATATTTAGGATAGTTAGCTCTTCCTGTTGGATTGATCCCTTTACCATTATGTAATGGCCTTCTTTGTCTCTTTTGATCTTTGATGGTTTAAAGTCTGTTTTATCAGAGACTAGGATTGCAACCCCTGCTTTTTTTTGTTCTCCATTTGCTTGGTAGATCTTCCTCCATCCCTTTATTTTGAGCCTATGTATGTCTCTGCATGTGAGATGGGTCTCCTGAAGACAGCAGACTGATGGGTCTTGACTCTTTATCCAGTTTGCCAGTCTGTGTCTTTTAATTGGAGCATTTAGTCCCTTTACATTTAAGGTTAATATTGTTATGTGTGATCTTGATCCTGCCATTATGATATTAACTGGTTATTTTGCTCATTAGTTGATGCAGTTTCTTCCTAGGCTCGATGGTCTTTACATTTTGGCATGTTTTTGCAGTGGCTGGTACCGGTTGTTCCTTTCCATGTTTAGGGCTTCCTTCAGGGTCTCTTGTAAGGCAGGCCTGGTGGTGACAAAATCTCTAAGCATTTGCTTATCTGTAAAGAATTTTATTTCTCCTTCACTTATGAAACTTAGTTTGGCTGGATATGAAATTCTGGGTTTAAAATTCTTTTCTTTAAGAACGTTGAATATTGGCCCCCACTCTCTTCTGGCTTGTAGAGTTTCTGCCGAGAGATCTGCTGTCAGTCTGATGGGCTTCCCTTTGTGGGTAACCCGACCTTTCTCTCTGGCTGCCCTTAAGATTTTTTCCTTCATTTCAACTTTGGTGAATCTGGCAATTATGTGTCTTGGAGTTGCTCTTCTGGAGGAGTATCTTTGTGGCGTTCTCTGTATTTCCTGAATTTGAATGTTGGCCTGCCCTGCTAGGTTGGGGAAGTTCTCCTGGATGATATCCTGTAGAGTGTTTTCCAATTTGGTTCCATTTTCCCCCTCACTTTCAGGCACCCCAATCAGACGTAGATTTGGTCTTTTGACATAATCCCATACTTCTTGCAGGCTTTGTTCATTTCTTTTTCTTCTTTTTTCTTTTGGTTTCTCTTCTCGCTTCATTTCATTCATTTGATCCTCAATCGCTGATACTCTTTCTTCCAGTTGATCGAGTCGGTTACTGAAGCTTGTGCATTTGTCACGTATTTCTCGTGTCATGGTTTTCACCTCTGTCATTTCGTTTATGACCTTCTCTGCATTAATTAGTCTAGCTGTCAATTCTTCCACTTTTTTTTCAAGATTTTTAGTTTCTTTGCGCTGGGTACGTAATTCCTCCTTTAGCTCTGAGAGGTTTGATGGACTGATGCCTTCTTCTCTCATCTCATCAAAATCATTCTCTGACCAGCTTTGATCCGTTGCTGGCGATGGGCTGTGCTCCTTTGCAGGAGGAGATGCGCTCTTATTTTTTGAATTTCCAGCTTTTTTGCCCTGCTTTTTCCCCATCTTTGTGGTTTTATCTGTCACTGGTCTTTGATGATGGTGACGTACTGATGGGGTTTTGATATAGGTGTCCTTCCTGTTTGATAGGTTTCCTTCTGACTGTCAGGACCCTCAGCTATAGGTCTGTTGGAGATTGCTTGAGGTCCACTCCAGACCCTGTTTGCCTGGGTATCAGCAGCAGAGGTTGCAGAAGATAGAATATTGCTGAACAGCAAGTGCACCTGTCTGATTCTTGCTTTGGAAGCTTCCTCTCAGGGGTGTACTCCACCCTGTGAGGTGTGGGGTGTCAGACTGCCCCTAGTGGGGGATGTCTCCCAGTTAGGCTACTCAGGAGTCAGTGACCCACTTGAGCAGGCAGACTGCCCCTTCTCAGATCTCAACCTCCGTGTTGGGAGATCCACTGCTCTCTTCAAAGCTGTCAGACAGAGTCGTTCGCGTTTCACAGGCTTCTACTCCTTTAGCTGAGCCCTGTCCCCAGAGGCGCAGTCTACAGAGACAGGCAGGTTTCCTTGAGCTGCTGTGAGCTCCACCCAGTTCCAGCTTCCCAGCGGCTTTAGTTACCTACTTAAGCCTCAGCGATGGCGGGCGCCCCTCCCCCAGCCTCGCTGCTGCCTTGCGGTTAGATTGCCGCAGACTGCTGTGTTAGCAAGGAGAGAGGCTCCGTGGGCGTGGGACCCTCCCGGCCAGGTGTGGGATACAATCTCCGGTGTGCCGGTGTTACAGCGCAGTATTGGGGTGGGAGTTACCCGATTTTCCAGGTGTTGTGTGTCTCAGTTCCCCTGGCTAGGAAAAGGGACTCCCTTCCCCCTCGCGCTTCCCAGGTGAGGCGATGCCTCGCCCTGCTTCAGCTCTCGCTGGTCGGGCTGCAGCAGCTGACCAGCACCGATTGTCCGGCACTCCCGAGTGAGATGACCCCAGTACCTCAGTTGAAAATGCAGAAATCGCCGGTCTTGTGTGTCGCTCGCGCTGGGAGATGGAGACTGACGCTGTTCCTATTCGGCCATCTTGCTCCGCCCCCCGAAAATACATTCTAAATAGTCCAGTCACCATGTTAGAAAACTGTTTAGAATTGTTGGCCCCATCAGGGCCCCAAGAAGGAGATGGACATCTGGCTGACCTGGGGCCTGTGGCCAGGGTTGCCCAGCCACTAATCACCTATCAAATTGCTGTGTTTATAGAACCGCATTGTGGAACATGGCTCACTTGAATCAGATTGTAACCAAGACCTTATTAAGTAGCACAGAGAAAAAAAGTTAAAGGCCACATTAGTTTCCAAAAGGAATGTTTGGGAAAGTACTCAAAGATGAAGCAGCTGAAAAAAGAACTGTGTGTCTTATTAATTAGTACATCAACAGACTTCTGTCCCATGGATTTGATCACGGTTAATGCACTTTTGGATGTGAGTCAGCAGTTCTTGAATCTTAATGAAACCAGTCAGCAAGAGTTAATCACAGTTGGTTCCTGAGCTTATATGTAACTAGAATATCCAGCCAGAAGAGAATGTCTTAAAAAAAGGACAGCTTATCACTTTATCATTTTTAAGAGTGTGAGTTAAGTATTTTATGATATAAAATGTTGAAGGCAGACTGCCAACATGTAAGTATGGTATGATGGCAACTGCGTGGAAATGTTTATACATGGCAAAGAATGGAAGACAGATACAACGGGGAAAATCCTTACGGTATTAGGATAGTGAGGTTAGGATTGCTGACTAAAATTTTACTTTAATGCTATTATGTTGTTTGTATTTATTTACTTGTTTTCTTGAGACAGGATCTCTCTCTCTATCACCCAAGGTGGAATGCAGTGGCACAATCTCGGCTCACTGGAACCTCTGCCTCCTGGGCTCAAGTGATTCCCCAACCTCAGCCTTCCAAGTAGCTGGGACCACAGGCGCATGCTACCATGCCTGGCTAATTTTTGTATTTTTGTAGGAATGAGGTTTCACCATGTTGCCCAGGCTGGTCTCGAACTCCTGGGCTCAAGTGATCTGTGCCCCCTTGGCCTCCTAAAGTTCTGGGATTACAGGCATGAGCCACTGTGCTTGGACAAATGTTATTATGTGTTGTTTTGTTTCTTAAAATAAAACAATCCTTAGAGGGGCCCTGGTTTCTTGTTCATCTTTGATATACATCTTACTGTCCCATACTGATAGTAAAAGTCACTGCAAAAGCACTTCTTCCAGCATGATTAGATGATTAGATAACACAGTTAACATCTATGCAGACATTGTAGTTAAAATCTAAGGCCAGTGAATTGAAAAGTGAATCTTCTGGATAAATTGTTCACAGTTTTATTTATATTAATTTATACTCCACCTCCATTGTAAGAGGATATAAAGGCTGCAGAATTTTCTAACATGGATAGTTAATTCTTTTGGTATTAACAGTAACCATGTGCGCCTGACTTTTAAGTATATCTAAAGTTGTAAAGGCTACTTTATTTAATGTGGATTTGTTATTTTTACCTAAAATAAGTCAGGCTTTTAAACATGGATATACTGTAGCATAGCCAGAAATAGAACTAAAATTAGATTTCCTTGTAGAGAACTTAATAGTTAAGAAGAAAAAGGGGGTGAAAAGGCATAGATCTCCTTCCAAAAGCATCGTTATCCAGAGGAAGGAGCTTTCTAACTGCACCTGACATCATAAGGACAAAACATTTGAACTTCTGGGTATTTTCTAACAAAATGCTGAGATTACTTTTGTTTTTCTCTCACATCCTAGTTTGAGTTCGTTCTGAGTTTTTACTCAACATATTTAATGAAATATAGATGCCATGTCACTGTGGTTAGTTCTTACATATTAGAAGTTCATTCATTCCCTTAGCTGGCTAACAAATCCCAGGGAGCTAAATTGCATAATGCAATGCCTAGCATTTCACTGTTGATATCCACTTAGCCTGAAATCTCTTGTTGGTCAGGAGGAATAGAATATAGCCACAGCCATGGTCAGTAAACTTCTGTGTATTTTGTCTCAGCCACTGTTGGATTGCTTGAGCCCAGGAATTTGAGACCAGCCTGGGCAGCATAGTGAAACCCCATCTCTACAAAAAATAAATTTTAAAAAGCTATTCAGGTGCAGTGGTTCATGCTTGTAGTCCCAGATACTTGGGAGGTTGAGGTGGGTGGATTGCTTGGGCTTAGGATGTCGAGGCTGCAGTGAGTCACAAGTGTGCCACTGCACTCTAGTCTGGGCAACAGAGCGAGAGCCTGTCTCAAAAAAAAAAAAGTTTCATTCATCTGAACTGGACCCATTTAGATCTCAAACATATTTTTGCAGGGCCCTGTTTATAAACAAGTTGATTAAAGATGTATTGCAAGTTTCATGGGCCATATAACTTTTAGTGATTTATCAACAAAGATTGAGAATCACTGGTAGAAAAGAGAGGCTTGTCTTTGTGAATCCTGCAGTTAGGGCACGTGAGGAGTCTTTGTAGTGTCTGGCCACCACCTCTTCCCGCTCAGGTCCAGAAGTCATCACGTCAAGTTCTTTATTGTCAGATGTGCCTTGGCTGGATAGTTTCACGTTTCTCATTATGAGGAAAAAGTAACAACACTGTTATTGCTCTCAATGCTGTGGCTTTTCTGGACCTGTTAATATTTAAACTATAGATCAACTTGCCTCTAGAGTTCCCTGATGTCATGTGTTTCATGCTAGGTGCATCATTACTAGGACACCACATCCTCCATCATGGCCCTGGTGAATATTGGCTTCCAATGGCTCCCTCAAAGCCATAATTCATTTATGGTGACGACAAATGCAAGTCTCACCCAGATGTGCAGGAAAATGTTTTCTGGTCATCTTAAACTTACTGTCTAAGGTTTTACAATGTAATACATTTTGCAGCCATGTCTTCTCTTGATTACTTTATGCCATGATTACCGCATTCCTAGAATGTGGTCTCTTTCTTTGCTGATCTCACCCTTTCCTTTCACAAACCATCAGTAGTGGGGAGGCGAGGCGAGGGGCAGAGTGGTCCTGTTCACCCAGAGAAGGTCCATTCCTCATCTGCCACACTTCCCTACCACATGGCATAGCTTAAGACCAACCTATAAAAACAAATGTCACCACATGATCAGAGGCAAGAGAGGACATCATTCCGAAAATGGAGGCAAAAGAGGACATTGATCAGAACGGCTGCTGACAATGTGGAACAAAGGCCTCAAAGGCCCTTGGAGAAGAGAGGTGCTGTTCTCCCTAGAGAACTGCCCTGCATGTGGTACAGACCTGCAGAGAGGATGGAGTGGCTGCCCTGGCTGCCAGCCACAGCAGGTGCGCAGGTAAAGAACACCACCACCCCCTGCCATCCGTGATGCTGTAGACCAGAGGCCAACAGACTCTGTGTGGTTGGAACATAGAAAGGCATGAGCCAACCCATGGGCATACAGATGTTCAAGCACAAGGGCCTGCCATGTGCTTAGTAGTTCAGAGCCCTGAACTTGTCCTGTGTCCGATGCAAGTGCGAATCAACCAAAGTCAGCACATCAGCACAGCCCCATTCAGGTTACCCATCTCAGGATCCCATGAAACACGGTGCTGGCCAGCTGGAGCAGTCTATTTTTTGTGCTGTTGTCCTAGAACTTGGGCCCTGGGGGACACCACCTTCAATATGAGTCTTGATGCTCCTCAGGGCATCTGGTCAACCTCATGTGAAGGCTGGAGGATTGAAGAGCAATTTGAAGGGAAGAAATGAGGACAGGGCCCACACTATCCCTGGTCCAGGCTTGGGGCATTCTTCTGGGTTAGCGCTGCATATCCCAATCAGTCCGAGGCACTGGGGGGGCAGAAAACTTTGAGGAAGGCACTGCAGAGCATGGAGCCCTAGAGGCTCACGTAGGGGCTCCATTTGGCCAGATCTAAGTGCAGTACTTGCTGCAGCTTCCTTGTAACTGGACTCCCAACCCACACGTGTATGTATTGTCACCATATACTGGGTGTTTGGTGATGGTGTTCCCTCTGTCTGATAGCCCTTCCTGCCATCCTAGCCTTTACCCGGACAACTCTTATCATGATTTAAGATCCAGCTCAGGCATCACTGTCTTCACCAAGCCTCCCCTAAACTCTCAGCCTGGGTGAGGCACCTCCTCCTCTATGCTTTCCTTCATCACTGCACTCAAACCACTACGTGGTATCCTAACAGTGTCTGTGTCTGCTCTCCCAAGTAATTGGTGATCTCCTTAAGGTCAGAGATTGTTTCTATTTATCTTTGTATTTTTAGTTCTCTGCAGAGTATGGATAGATACATAATTGGTGTTCAACAAAATGCTTGCTGAATAATAAGTGACTAAAGGAATATGTGAAGGGCATGAGACACCTTAGTAATAATTATAAGGGTATTTGCACAGACCCATTATCATTTTGAAACATCTAATTTGAAAGGTTTCTTCCCCAGTAAACATGATGTACCTTTCAGCTCTCATTATTGCTACTTGAATTGTCCTGGGTTTGGGAACTTCCTACTGCAGTCCCTTACATGGCATTTTCCTATACAGAAGGTATATTACACCATCAGGACAGTGATTGCCATACTGTCAGTGGGCAACACATCAATCATTATTGTTGGAAGACTTGAAGTTTAATTTCTGGTTATAGTGGGCTATTTTTCAGCCCAAACATTCCTAATAAAAACAACTAAAAATGCTAGGTAAATTATTATTGGGCACCATTTTTTTTTAACCCAGCACATAATGAAGCAAACAACATATGTGAGAACCATCTGAAAAACAGACAATAAAAACAAATCTGGGAATACTTTTAGATCTTGAAATTATTGGACATGGACTATAAAATAACTGTGCTTACTGTGGTGGGTTGAATCATGGCTCCTCAAAGATGTCCACATTCTACTGGAACCTGTGAAAATGTTACTTTATATAGTAAAAGGAACTTTGTGGACATGATAACATTGATGATTTTGATATTGGAGAGATTATTCTGGATTATCCAAATGGGCTCAATGTAATCACAGGGGTTCTATAAGAGAAAGGCAAGAAGATCAGTGTCAGAGAGAAAAAAATGTAAGGATGTAAGCAAATGTTAGAGAAGAGATAAAATCTTAAACCTCTGACTTTGAAAATGGGGGAAGGGCTCACAAGCCTAGGCATGTACATGGCTTCAGGAAGCTACAAAAGGAAAGGAAATGGATTCTCCCCTAGACCCTCCAGAAGAAAGCAAGGTCTTCCAATACTCTGGTTTTAGCCCAGTGAAACTGATTTCAAAATCCTGACCTCCAGAACTTTAAGATAATAAATTTGTGTTGTTTTAAGCCACTAAGTTTGTAGTAATTTGTTACAGGAGTAATAGGAAACTAATACATTTATTATGTTTAAAAAAGTAAAGATTAGCTTAAAGATATCTCTGAAAAGATGAAACTACTGTTAGATTTCAAAAATAACTAAATAGTACTTCTAGAGATTAAACACACAATAGCCAACATTTAAAACTCAGTGGATGGGTTCAATAGCCAATTCAACACAGCTGAAGAGAGAATTGATGACCTGGAAGTTAAATCAGAAGAAATCTAGGATGCAGCAAAGAGAGACAAAAAGATACACAGTAAGTTAGAGAGGCTAGTGATAAAGTCTAGCTTAAATTTAATCAGAGTCAAGAAGGAAAAGAATGGATGGAAAAAGATAATATCTCAAGAGGTATTGGTGCCTTTCTCACTTTCCACTATCTTGGTGGCTGCTCTTGGTTGGGGGGCCATCCCACACCTAGGCAGGAAGATGGTAGCCACAAAGAAGATGAAAAAGTCACTGGAGTTGATCAACTCTAGTTATGAAAAGTAGAAAGTACATGCTGGGGTACAAGCAGACTCTGAAGTTGATCAGACAAGGCAAAGCAAAACTGGTCATCCTCTCTAACAACTGCCCAGCTTTGAGGAAATCCAAGATAGAATACTATGAAAACTTGGCCAGCACTGGTGTCCATCACTACAGTGACATAATATTGAATTGGGCACAGCATGTGGAAAATACTACAGAGTACACACACTGGCTCTCATTGATCCAGGTAATTCTCATATTATTAGAAGCATGCCAGAATAGACTGGTGAGAAGTATACTATGCAACATTTTTCTTTAATAAAATTTGCCAGAGCTTGTTTTAAAAACATTTTTAAAAAGGGGTATTGGCTGAAATTTTCTACTGCTAATGAACAACATCAATGAGCAGATTTAAGAATCCCAATCAATCCTGGATATTTTGGGGTGGATTTATAGAGGCAATATAGCATAGTGGTCTAGAACAAAGATTTTTAAAGTTTGTAAGCACTGTTGAATTCCAGTTTTGCCTCTTATTAGCTACATAATTTTGAGCAAGTAAATTGACCTCTCTGAGTCTCCATTTCCTGATATATTAAAATAGGGATAGTATCTGTTTATTGGTTGGTCATGAGGAATAAATATATATAAATGTGATTAGCATAGTAATAGGTCCAAAGTAATATGCAGTACATAATTGGTGATATTTTCAGTAGTGTTCAAAGTATATTTTCTCATGATAAGTTGAAGTCTGCTTCCTGATGATTTCCATTCATTCATCTTTTATTTTTTTTAGACAGGGTCTCCCTCTGTATCCCAGAGGGAGCAGTGGCATGATCTCTGTTTGCTGCAACCTCCACCTCCCAGGCTCAAGCAATCCTCCCACCTCAGCCTCCTGAGTATCTAGGACCACAGACAGGGATCACCACACCTGGCTAATTTTTGTATTTTTTGTAGAGACAGGGTTTTGCTGTGTTGCCCAGGCTGGTCTTGAACCCCTGGGCTCAAGCGATCCTACCACATTGGTAAGTGCTGAGATTACAGGCATGTGCCACCATGCCTAGCTTCCACTCATTCACCTTAATTCTGGTATCTGGAGAAGTACAGAACAGGTCTGCTTCCTAGTGTATCTATGCATTCACTCGTTAACTTTTTAAAGCTTGGTAACTGCAGAAGAGCAGGGCCAGGTGAACATCAGGACTCCCTGACACTGGTCATGATAAGCCAGTGTTTCACATAGTTGCAACAATTTTCTTGGCAGTGTGGTATCTCTCAAAGACAAGTGGGAGTCTCAGAATTCTACAGTGTGAGAGCAGCAGTTGGGTGTTAGAATCCAGCGTGCTCATTCTGCAGGTGAAGAATAGGAGGTGCAGGGAGTGGAAGTGGCTTAGTTAGACTCAACTGGTGGTTGAGTCATCCACCTGCCTCAGCCCCCAAAAGTGCTGGGATTATAGGCGTGAGCCACCATGCCTGGCCTCTGCTCTGTATTTAGAGTAGACTTTACATCTTCCTGGTCAACCAGACCATGATCCAGGGTGCAGCATATATTTTCTTTGTAGCTTGATGATGGATTTTCTAAAGTTGAAAATCCTTTTTCGTTTTAATTTCCAAAAGTCCTTTTATAATTTAACTGAATTCAGCTGGGTGTGGTGGCTCACCCCCCTGTAATCCCAGCACCTTGGGAGGCCGAGGTGGGTGGATCATGAGGTCAGGAGATCGAAACCAACCCTGGCTAACAAGGTGAAACCCCGACTCTACTAAAAATACAAAAAAAATTAGCCGGGTGTGGTGGCAGGCGCCTGTAGTCCGCACTACTCAGGAGGCTGAGGCAGGAGAATGGCGTGAACCCGGGAGGCAGAGCTTGCAGTGAGCCGCGATCGCGTCACTGCACTCCAGCCTGGGTGACAGAGCAACACTCCATCACAAAATAAATAAATAAATACAATAATAATTTAACTGAATTTGTATAGTTCTTTTTTGTTAAGATGTTATTTGACTCTTCCAAGAATTCCCTTACCATGGGAGTTGCTTTAAGTGGGCCTGGCGCTCATTCACTTGCTGACGCTTCTGACTCTGCAGGCCTCCATAAGCCTCCATCTTTGAATCTGCCTGAGTTTTAACACTTTCTTTTATAAAGTTCTCCCACTTCTTTTTTTTTTTTTTTTGAGACAGAGTCTCACTCTGTTGCCCACTCTGAGTGCAGTGGTGTGATCTCAGCTCACTGCAACCTTGGCCTCCCAGGTTCAAGCAATTCTCCTGCCTTAATACTCAGCTAGAACTTCAGGCCCACACCACCACGCCCAGTTAATTTTTGTATTTTTAGTAGAGACAGGGTTTCACCATGTTGCCCAGGCTGGTCTGGAACTCCTGACCTCAATAGATCCACCTGCTTTGGCCTCCCAAGGTGTTGGGATTACAGGCAAGAGCCACCTTGCCCAGCCTCAATTCCCTTCTGAACTCTGTTTTCATTTATGTGTTTCATATATTCATATTATTTGCCTTCTTTTTTTTTTTTTTTTTTTTTTAGATGGAGTTTCACTCTGTTGCCAGGCTGGAGTGTAGAGGCACGATCGCGGCCCACTGCAACCTCTGCCTCCTGGGTTCAAGTTATTCTCCTGCCTCAGCCTCCTGAGTAGCTGGGACTACAGGTGCACACCACCACATCCAGTTAATTTTTGTATTTTTAGTAGAGATGGGGTTTCACCATGTTGGTCAGGATGGTCTCAATCTCTTGACCTCGTGATCTGCCTGCCTCGGCCTCCCAAAGTGCTGAGATTACAGGTGTGAGCCACCGCGCCCAGCCACCTTGCCTTAATTCTTAGCAAAGTAAGTTATTTGCTCTTAAAAGTAGGCTTGATGGGGAGGAGATAAACCACAGCAATATTCTTTTTGTTTTGAGACAGGGTCTCACTCTGTTACCCAGGCTGGAGTGTGGTGGTATGCTCTTGGCTCACTGCAGCCTCAACCTCCCAACCCCAGGTGATCCTCCCGCCTCCCCATCCTTCTGAGTAGCTGGGACCACAGGTGCTCACTGCCATGCCCAGATACTTTTTGTGTTTTTGATAGAGATGGGTCTTGCTATGTTGCTCAGGCTGGGTGCCAGCAATATTCTACTAGAAATTCAGTAACGTGTAAGCACCACCCACTTCTCAAACCCCCACTGATCAGCTGAAGCACAACATATGCCTCTCTCAGGGTGTGAGCCTTTATGAAGACTGGCTATTTTATCTCCACTCTTTTTTATGTCCTGATAATAGTGGCTGAATTATCTGGGATGCTTATACACATTCCTAACCTATTAGGGCATACAGCCTCCCAAGATGGCCATTTATTTAGGCTTTTAATGTCTCCATTTATAGATGCAACTTCAGTGTTTAGGGCCTAATAGCTTTTGAATTACTCTAGGCTTCATGAAAACAGCACCATTTCATTTTTACCACCATTTTCTGAAATATGCTGGTAAAAATCAAACGGTGCTCTTTTCGTGAATCGAGTTAACTGGGGTCGCACAGTCAGTAGTACAAGTTGCATACAGCCAGGACTGGGAAGAATAATTTATGTCTTTTTTTCGCAAGAAAAATACAGGCCTTTCAAAGCTCTAAGAGCAATTTTGTTTAATACATAGGAAATTACATTGGCATACAACCCAAAACTATCTGTGGAATAATTTTCAGTGTCACTCATGATAATTTTTAACGTGTCAAAGTGGAAAATTGGACTCACAACCCTTGGAAAGCCTCCTGTCTGAGAACTTTTGAGAGCAGCACTGGAATAAGGTGAATGTGTAACTATGCTTCATGTCAGACCCATCCAGCCATCTTCTGAACTTGCTGGTCACATGAACTGGCTTGTTCTGTGAATTTCATTTTGTGGTGCCATCAAGGTTAATAGAGTGAGGGTTGGTGGAGCCAGCTGGCTTATCCAGTAAATATCTGCCTTTCTGAAAGGAAAAGAGAGCGAAGAGGCTCCTTCCTTGTGTGCTTGTGAATTTCAAATGGGCTGCCTACAGAAATTGTCTACAGCATGTGGCCTAAACAGCCAGGATGAAGGGAAAATTCTCCTGCAAAAATCCCTAACCTGAGATCCAATAGCCTGAAACAGTTCAGTCTTTTCCCCACTGTGGTCTAAACCTCCAGGCATGTTATCACAAAGGGACAGCAATGTGATTGATAGACACAGTAAGAAGAGGTTATAAACTTAATTTAATGGCAAAGGGTAAAAAATTGCATAGAGATGATGATATAAGGCAGAAACTACACAGATTCCCAGAACCCCAAGGGCTAACCACCTAATAATGTCACTGCCCAGCCTAAGGACTCCACTGGGGAAAAGTAGCTTGTCTTTGCCATTCATGTGGGGAAGCCATGATTTAAATTCTCATCACCCTACACCCACCTGCACCTGACTTTGGGGACTGTTTACATGTCTCCCTCCTCACCAGATGCAAGGAATTGGTACAAAACACCCCCAGCACATACAGACTGTTTACTATGGCTGAATTAATCAAAAGTAAATTCTCTGCACAACTTACCATATCACTAAGCAGATCTAGACCTCAGGTTGGAGGTCCATTCCTGCACATCAGTAGAAATCATTTCCCTATTGTCAAAAGACAAAATTAGAACAAATTCAGTTTAAAAAATATAGATATTTTTAATTGAGACAGGGTTTCCCTCTGTTGCCCAGGCTGAAGTGCAGTGGTGCAATCATGGCTCACTGCAGTCTCGACCTCTTGGGCTCAAGCGATCCTCCTACCTCAGCCTCCCGAGTAGCTGGGGCTACATGTGTGTGCCAGCACACCTGGCTAATTTTTTTATTTTTTATTTTTTTAGAAGTGGGGTTTTGTCTTGTTGCTGATTCAGGTCTTGAACTCCTGGGCTCAAGTGATCTGCCTGCCTTAGCTAACCAAAGTGCTGGGATTATAGGCATGAGCCAACGTGCCCAGTTGGCTTAACAATCTTTTTTAAGATCTGGCATTTATTTGCAATTCTAGAATTGGGGCAACACCTCATTCTATAAGATAGAGTGTTTCGATGAGCCAAGCAGAGGAAATCGGCTTGATAGACAGAAAAGGCCTAAGAAAACAGAAACAGAAAACAAAAAGCAGATTGGTAATTGCAAAGTTACTTTTCCTTGTAAAGTAGAGAGAACTTCTTTACCATGCTGACTTAAACTGGCCTCTTTGGGGATTTGGCTATTATCTTTCTCTGTCTCCTGATTTTTCGGAAGGTCAGATAAACAACTTAATTTCATTTGGAAACTTCAGCGTGAGTAACTCCATTTTGGTTTGGTCTGTTGAATCTAGCGCAGAAGCTCAGTTCTATCCTAGAGCCTCCTATAAACTATTGAACACTATCAAATCCCTTTTGGGCAGCAGAGCAACTGTAGCCTAAAGAATTCAGATCATTCTGAACTGAGGGATGGGGCTGTAGGGGGAGAAAGGGGCAATTTCTTTCCTCCCCATTATAAGGGTCACACCCAACACACTAATACCAAAGACAGGTTAACAAGAGAAAAGCACAAGCTTATTTGATTAAAGTTTTACTTGACATGTGAGCCTTCAGAATGAGTGACCACAAGATACAGGGAAGAATGATCTATTTTTATGCTTTAGTTCAATGAAGTACAGACAGGCGTGTAGAAAGGGGATTGGACAGGAAGGCTATGGTCTAATGCTGATAGACTGAGGGGGATACCTGGCGAGTCCTGTCTGTTCGGATTCTCCGTGGCCTCTCTGTGCAGAATCCTTCCTCTCTGGTATGGGGAAGGACCCTTCCGGGGTGAGGGTCTTAATTTCTTTATGGCCAGTATCACACAGCAAGGCAAAGGGGTTAGGGATTCAAGTCATAGTTTTGGACTTTATGGCTGGCCTTGGGGGAAAGGGGTTTTGGTTTTTATGACCCATCCTGGGGAAGAGGGATTCTGGTTCCTATTGCTTGCCTCAGGAGAGAATGAGGGATGAGGGACAGGAGAGCAGGAGAAGGTCAGGGAGAGACTTTGTGTCTGAGGTTGCTTCTTAGGCCTTTACTTAGGGTGTCATTTTTCTGGGCCCCAACAGGGCCAAAGTGTCTTTGCTCTGTCCCTCCAACATACAGTCCAAAGGAGCTAGAGTATTCGAGGCTCTACTTTCTGTCCCCAAAACACATCCCCGTCTCCTTTTCCTTGGGAAGGCCACTGCTCAGCCTCTTTTGATAAAAGCACAGTACAGAGACAGCCATCAAGATGTCAAATAGCTACAACTGCTATGGCTGCCAGGCAGTAGATAAACCTGAGTAAGAAGATTTCACCCACAGATACTGAGTCCTTAAGGCAGAGGGCATATTACTATATAACCCTTTCAGTTGTGACTGCCAGCTCAGGTTTCGAGGCAGCTAGGGGTGAACCCGGTCTGCATGGACAGCTGCTGGACACGAGGCTAGCTGTGAAACAACTCGTGTAGAAATGTAGCTTTCACTCTTGGGAGAAGGATGACCTCATTACCAACTTCAAAGGATGGGATATAATGACTGCTCCAGTCCTGTGATATGCCAACCCCTGTAATCAGGGGTGTGAGTCTATTCCCATAGGAGGGTAAGAGGCGTTCTAGGCAGAGAATAGCCGTCAGGGGTGGGTGGAATTCGAAGCCTGTTTTTCTGCCTGCAAACATGGCAGGTGTCCATTTCCATATGAATCCACAAGGACAACATATCACCTAGTGTAGGATATTCTTATTATCTGAGCAATCATTATTCAAGTCACCACAGTTTTTTGTTTGTTTTTGAGATAGAGTTTTACTCTTGTCACCCAGGCTGGAGTGCAATGGCACGATCTTGGCTCACTGCAACCCTTGCCTCCCGGGTTCAGGTGATTCTCCCGCCTCAGCCTCCGGAGTAGACTGCCACCATGCCCAGCTAATTTTTGTATTTTTAGTAGAGACAGGGTTTCAACAGGTTGGTCAGGCTGGTCTCAAACTTCTGACCTCAGGTGATCCACCTGCCTCGGCCTCCCAAGGGGCTGGGATTATAGGCATGAGCCACTGCGCCCAGCCATCACCACAGTTTTTGTTGTTTTTAATTAATTAGTTTTACAATTTCAGCTTTTATTTTAGACATGGGGTACCTGTGCAGGCTTGTTACATGGATATATCGCATCCAGGCAGGGTGCATAGTACCCAATGGGCAGTTTTTAAGCCCAGGCCTCCCCCACCTTCCTCTCTAGTAACACACAATGTCTGTTGTTGCCACGTGCCACCATTTTCTAAAGATTATGCCAGCAAGCCTTTTTTTGTTATGTGAGGAAATATTCATTACAGAACTGACCACCTGTGAAATCAGTCCCCGTTCAAATGTCACTCCAAATGTCAGATGAATACTAGTTAACTGTCTAGATTTTGTTCCTAATTTCCTAACACCATAAGTAAACAGGTGTGCCAAATAAGATTACCAGGTGAAGTTAAGCAAACCTCTTAAGGTCTGCAGTGCTGCAGAATGCCAATTTTATTTTTGGCTTTGCCACTAACTAGCTTTATGAACTTTCACAAGTTACTCCTCTTCCCTGGGCCTCAGTTTCCTCATCCACAAAGCTCAGAAGTTAAAACAGATCAGTATTTTGAATCTAGTTGGACATTAAAGTCACCTGGGGGGAGGGTTAATCTGTGTTTTCTTTTAAAGGCTCAGAGTGCCCCTCCCTTGTTCAACTAAATCAGAATCTCAGGAGGTGCAGCCCTAACAGGTACAGAGTTCAGATTCCCCAGGTGATTCGAATCCAGTTAAGAGTGGAAATCAACTGGCTTGGCGTGGTGGCTCACACCTGTAATCCCAGCACTTTGGGAGGTCGAGGTGGGCAGATCACTTGAGGTCACAAGTTCGAGACCAGCCTGGCCAATATGGTAAAACCCCGTCTCTACTAAAAATACAAAAATTAGCTGGGCGTGGTGGTGGGTGACTATCATCCCAGCTACTCTGGAGGCTGAGGCAGGAGAATCGCTTGAACCCAGGAGGTGGAGGTTGCGATGAGCTGAGATCACACCATCACATTCCAGCCTGGGCAATGAGTGAAATTCCAACTCAAAAAATAAATAAATAAATAAAAATAAAAATAAAGAGTGGAAATCATGGAACGTGGGGATTCTTAACATTCATTCCATGTTTATTATTATTTGTTTTTCTCACAGCTTAGCTTTAGTCCTAGGGATATGTATAGGTGCAAAGGAAGTGTTTCTAGAACCCCATCCCATTCCTATTAGGTTTTAAGCCTTTTTCATAAATAGCTTTCTGAGAAACAGTAAAGATTTTTGGGGAAAAACACACCACCACTGTTTTTGCCACATTTGCTGTGAACACATCATTCTCACCTCACAGAAATCCATGTTCCAGAGAAACAGGGTGCTGCTGCCTTTCCAGAGAAATGTCCCACAGCTGCTGTGACTAAAAAGAGGTGACAGACAGAAAAGGAGCAGATATGGCAACCTTCTGGATTGAAATAATCTTGGGGCTTTTCTTGGCCAGGGTCAGCCCTGGGGCTCCCATGTCGTCTAACTCCTCTGCATTGTCCAAAATGGCCTGAAGAACTTCTGAATACAGACAACTGCCCAGCCCGGTCAGGTCCAAGGCCACCGCTGCTCGGGCTGTGCCATCCACTTGACCTGGGCACCAGCCAACTCCAGGCATGTTTTCCTGTTTTCTTGGTAAAGTGTGCGGGTCATTAGCCTGAAATGTTGGACTGTCATTCTTTTTCCCTCTTGGAAAATGAGACTGTTTTAAGATTATTTCCAGAGGAATTGAAATAAATTGAATGATAAAGATTTCACAGCAGCATCTTTGTCACCCAGACTGTTACGATTATCATAGACAGTCTGGGTGACAAAGATGCTCTCCTTGACCACATTTCAGTCAAGCTCCTCTGAGCCCTCTTTTCAACGAGGCTTTGTCCTTGGCCTTGTCTTTGGCTTGCCTGGACCAGTTTTAGCAGGAAATTCAGATTCATGGCCCCTAGTCCTTCAGCTAAATCCCTCTGTTAATAATCAATAATAATAAACCAGCAAATATTTATAAGCCTCCTGCTACAATGTCTGTGTTATGCTCAGAAGTCATATTGTATTAGTTTGCTAAGGTTACTATAACCAAGTATCATAGACTGGGCGCCTACAGTATATATATATATATACCAAATGGTAGATCCACAGAAGAAATCTATTCTGTCACCATCTGGAGGCTGAGTCTGAGATCAGGGTGTCCACAGGGTTGGTTTCCTCTGAGGCCTCTCTCCTGAGCTTCTAGGTGACTTTCTCCCTATGACATGCGGGTCTCTCTGGGTCTGTGTCCTAATCTCCCCTTCTTAAAACAACACCTGGCACATTGGATCAAGCCCACCCAAATGACTTTATTTTAACTTAATTACTTACATGAACACCCTGTTTCCAAATAAGGTCACAGTCAGGTACTAGGGGTCAGGACTTCAACGCATGAATGGTGGGCGGTGGGGGGATAGGGGAGAGATTCAGCCCATGACATATTGGTAGCATAGAGATGTATTTGTAATTTAATGTAGGATGGAGATCTATTGATATTTATCTTCAATTTGCTTGTGTTGCTATCAACCTATCTGGAAGAAATGAAACACTTTCTCATCCTCTGGAAGCCTGACCTCTCCTTTCCCTGGGAGGGAGAACCACTTGTTTGTTTTACTGTTTGAAAGAACAGAAGAGGATATTCCAGGACTGAGTTGGACACCCTGGAAATGATTCATCCAGAGTTTTATGTTTAAAAGGTCTATGCCCTGAAGGGGATTCACTGTATGTCCAAGAAAGGAAGGACTTAGGGTCTGGAGATTAAGGATTTAGGAAGGGAATGGTTTTGTGAAGTGGATTCTTTGAGGCTGGGAAGGGCAAGCAGGAAGTAGGATTTGTAGGAAAGAGGACCTCCCTTGATCAACTGAATCAGAATCTCAGGGGGTGCAGACCTAACACATGCAGAGTTCAAATTCCTCCGATGATTCAAATCCAGGTAAGAGTGGAAATCAACTGGCCAGGCATGGTGCCTCATGCCTTCCTCTGTCCTCCCTCCCTTCTCTCCCTCCCTCCCTCCCTCCCTCCCTCCCTCCTTCCTTCCTTCCTTCCTTCCTTCCTTCCTTCCTTCCTTCCTTCCTT